>NC_080467.1:25617724-25923557 GCF_030265055.1 Doryrhamphus excisus | reverse complement strand
TAATAATAATAATAATAATAATTATTGTTATTATTGTTATTATTGTTATTATTGTTATTATTGTTATTATTGTTATTATTATTATTATTATTATTATTATTATTTAATAATATTATTATTATTATTATTATAATAATTATTGTTATTATTGTTATTATTGTTATTATTGTTATTATTGTTATTATTATTATTATTATTATTATTATTATTATTATTATTATTATTATTATTATTATTATTATTATTATTAATTTATTAATTTAATTATTGTTTGTTTATTTATTTATTTATTATTATTTATTTTTACAGCCGGCAATCTCATTCCAAATGTTGATCTGAAATAGATGGAAGATGTCAAAATCAAGCGAAATGGACATACCCACATATTTTCCCCATTGGTGGTTTGTCTTGCAATGTATATCTCCTGCATGTATTTATATAGTCGTATGTGCAAAACAACAGGCTTCGCTACACATAGTAAAATGACGAAAGTTGAATAATTTTTTTTCATCTTCAATGAATAGGTCAGCATAATGTTGCTGATTTACATGTGGCTTCACTACACATCTTAAAGGCTAACCTGTCATAATGTTGCTGCTAAAAGGTTAGCATTTTAGGTCACATGGCTATGTTACAAGAACATCCAAAGCTGGCAAAGGCTACTTTAATAGGAAGTAAAAGGTTGCCATAAATTTGGACATCATTATAATACAATTTTCTTTTGAGTCCTGACATGAAATCATTGACGAACAAATAAAGTTGTAATTTATACGCTTATCAAGAGAGGATACGCATGCTTTTGAGGTGTACATATCTACTTTATGAAATGATATTGATTTTTAACGCTTTTGTCCAACACAAATGCTCCATATTCAGAGAGGGATGTGAGGGGGGGGGGGGGTGCATGAGAAAATGGCTGATGTGACAAGGCGGCGTCAGCTTTTATATGACATTATTATTCCCGGGGTTGTAAATTTGGGCATGTTAAGATCTCAGACAACAAGCACATAAAATTCAATCAATGGCACCTCCCCTCCGCGCCACGCCGCGACGCTCTCACTGCCGATGCTTCTTAAATCAAACAAAATGGGCCGCTGCATAATTGGGCGGCAGCAGCGGCGGCCTCAGTGCCAGGTCGCCGACGGGGTCCGTATGCTGCTTTATCGAGCTAACGCGCGCGCGGGGGGGGGGCGTAAAAGTGTGCTTCATAAAACACCGCGGCGCTGACATGTTGCCAAACGGGCTCCATGTTTATTTATAACTGCTGCGGCTGGAGTGAAGATGGAGGTCCATCACGCCGTTGCCTCTGAAGGTGTTTGTCTGTGCAAATGATCCGTTTTATATCAATATTTGACAGCCGGCACAGAGGGAAAACAATGCAACAGGTTGGACAATGGCCCAGCAAATACGCTGTTTCCATGGAATATTGTCATGCGGGAAAAAAAAAAACAGCTTATTACGTTGACTGACAACTATCTTAATTAGAATGCTAATGAGGAGGAGGTTTTCCTACCCTTTCTCCTCCTCCTCCTCCTCCTCCTCCTCCTCCTCCTCCTACAAATGAAGCGTATTGGAAACAACGCGGCCAATGTGCGATGGATGATCCCCCAGTTAATAATTCCAATTTGTTAATCAATGAGCCGCTCGATTGGCTGCCACACGGAAGTGTGTGGTGTCAGCACCGTGGCTGCAAGGCATTGTGGGAGATTACAAGGATTTGGGATTGTGGATGAGCCCTTTTTTTACGGTTGAACTGTTTCCCATTCATTTGGCGCTGTTCTATAATAAACACATTATAATGGGACTGTATGGGAATGTAGCTTGTGTATACAATTCTGTGTATACGATGACGTCTCTCAAACCTAAAATTGTAAGGTTTTAATAGCCAATCAGAAGCTTGAAGCTAGTAATTCCTGTAAAAACAACTAGAACCGCAATACCCTTCACAAATATCAGAAATAAAATTATTAACAATCTTATTCTAATAACAACACGACAAGGTTGCTGTGCTCACAAGGTTACATGAACGTAGAGCTAAATTATTTTTTTCCATGCGCTACCCGCATCTTTTTTTTTTTTCTGCATCAGCACACGGAAGCGGAATGGTAATAACAGCATAATAACAAAAGATTATGTTCATCGGGGGCGCGGCCCCTCCGCTTGCCGTTAGCTCGTGCTGTGAGGTCTTTATCCGGCGAGTTGGCGTCAGCGCTGCACCCTCGCGAAAGGTTATTATGTCGGCTCACTTTGGCGGCCCGCGCCTTGTGACGGGGGTCGCCTGTAGCACATTAGAGCCAATAAATGTGCGTTGGCACTTCCTCAATTTAAAGTAAAGCCCCCTTCCCCCTCTACCTCCGGTCCTCATTCCTAATAGGGTATTCTGCCAGCGCATCTAATAAGTTGTGGGATATCGCTGTCCCCTTCTCTCCCTGGGCTGCAAATTTGTCAGCTGGTGTTATTTTCTCAATGGAACATTGAGGTCGTCGTCTTATTCCTCTCTAATCTGATGGCTGGGGTTTTTTGTTGTCATTTTCATCCTAAAAAAGCGAGTAAATGATTCACAAAGTGTTCTGCATTTACACTACATTAGATATCCATTAAATGAAGTACAGAGGAAATGAACATAATAATAATTTAAAAAAAATCTAATAAGATGTAATAAGTCAATTAGTTATAGGTTGAAAGTGTTGCTAAAGTACATTTTAGGGCTGTCAAGTGATAAAAATGTTAATCAGATTAATCCTAGTTTTTTAATTAATTAATCATGATTAATCACCATCAGCAACTATGTCCGAAATCTTGCTGTTTATTTACCCACGCACACATTATGAAGCCATTTTTGTGATTGCCGGAGTGTCCCTGAATGCATCTTGCGTTTTTGTAGTGAGACCAAGGAAGTGTCATTGAGACGTGTGAGTTGGAGATACATGGTGACATGGTGTTGGAATTGTACTACTGTTGATGTGTTCAGGTCAGAACGAAGTTCAGACTATGTGGGGATGCTCCACTGTGCTTCAGTCTGCCATCATAATGGGGGGGGGGGGGGGGGGGGTGTTATATAAACATGTTACTTTTGACAGCACTTGTAAATTTATAGATGTATTTATATTTATTGTCTGTCATACAAGTCAACCACCATAAGACTAAATAAAAGTAAAATAAAGAACAAATAATAAATACAGAAATAGAAGAAATAAATTAAAAACTAAAAGGGTAAACATTAAACAAGAATTTGGAATCTCATGTCATGCCTGTATGTATGAATTATTGCCATTTATTAAGTCTAACTACTTAACATGAACTAATATTATATTATTAATTATTATACTAATAATAAATAATAAAAGGGTAGCCTTACTGTGAAGTGGTTCCACATTTTGTTTTATTAAAGTAAAAATACAATTCAGAAAATGTTTAATATAGTTTGTATTTAATTAAATAAAAGTAAAATAAATAAATACTGAGCTATGTTTGGGTATTTAAAGAAATGTAGATTATCATTGTAAAGTGGGTTGCTTACTTATGATGCCTGTCATGGGAGCTCATATCAACCTAAGGGATCACCCAAAGCCCACGTGCTCATCCCAGTGTGTGTGTGTGTGTGTGTGTGTGTGTGTGTGTGTGTACGTGCTCAGGTGTATGACAAGCGCACAAGCACAGATCAGAACAGAACACGTGCTCCCTCAGAGGGGGCCAAAGTAAAAGCAGGCGGCCATCATTAATTACCCCATCTCCTACCAACACACACACACACACACACACTCCAAAACGTAATAAAGAACATCCTCCAGCAGCACGACAAGCACTTTCAACGACTGATTGGTGATTGATCGCCCGCAGAGCGCCTCCCTAACGGTCGGTCACCGTATGAGGGTCTTTGCTTTTCATCTCTCCTGTCCTCCCGGAGAAGGAAGCATGGAGGGTTGCCGAGCAAGGGGGGGGGGGGGGGGGGGGGGGGGGTTAGAGGGAGCATGAATTCATTAAATGTGCCAAATCCTTGCTCTAAAATTGATCGCCCCCCCCCCCCCCCCACCCCCACCCCTCTCTCCACAACACTCCTTTTATTTTGAGCCACTGGCCGATCTCATCTGTATTCCACCTCCATTCCCACATGATAGCGCCTCCATCAAGAGGCAATAGAATCATAAATCTCCTTCTGCCACTAAAACACATGGGGAGGATCTCATTAAATAACTTGCTTATTTTGCCCCCACCCCCCCCACCCCCAACTTTTATTTGTTTGGACGTTGTCTCTTTACAGCCTTGCAGGGATTTAAGGGGTCAAGCAAAGAGGAACATCCTACCTCCTGTTCGGCTGCAACAGCCCAAGTGTACTCCCTGTTGGAGTCAATTAAGCCAATGATACATCCCGCCTCCTGCAAGTGAGAGTGATGGAACACTTCCTTCCTCCTCTCCGTTCGCCGTCTCAAACAGGCATTGATTTGGGGGGCGTGCCCACATTAAACATTAACCCAATCAACGACAGCAGGAGGCAATTAATAGAGAAGTCATGGCGCTGAGCGATGGCCGGCCTGCTGAGACCTGTTTCCGCATGGAGTCAGGCCTCCTGCCGTGCGACGCTGATTGAAATTTACAAGGCCACACGCCCCCAACGCTGGCGGCCATGTTGCATATAAATACGAGTAGTTTGCCTTGGCGGAGGTCTGCACACTTGTGCTTAAAAACAATTGTCGCTACACAATGTATGCCTCAATTTGATATGATCAATGCTCTCTTTTTTTGGACAATACACAATGTATTGAATAGTGCTATCAGGGCCGAGCCTCCCTTCACAGGCAGAACAATGCTGTGCATAATCCACCGGGGGGGGGTTGCATTTTGTGCATTCTCAGCAAATACGGAAAGCATACGCATTGCTGCAGTCAGTCATACAGCAACCTAGTCATCCTGAGGAAGGAGAGAAAAAAACAGGTAGTACTTTCCTTGTTGGTGTAATGGTACAGCTGCTGCCCTTTGAGGCAGAGGGTGCCGATTCGATCCCAGCCACGGACATATTACTATACTACCGCATAAGGAATAACCCATTCTTTTGTCTCATCATCCAATCTAATCCACTTTATTTATAGAGCACATTTTAGTTTCCAAAGTGCTACACAGACTAGTAAAATAAAAGTAAAATAAAATACAATAAATAAAGGTACAAATTGAATTTAATCCAAAACCAAAAGATTAAATAATAAATAAAATAGTAAAATAGATATTCAAATATTAAAAACAAGAAGCAAAACAATAAAAGTATAAAAAATAAAACCAATTAAAATAAAAAGAAAGAACTAAAAGACACAGGACCATACGACTCACTCCGAGTTAAAAGCCAGAGAATAAAAGTGGATTTTAAGACGAGACTTAAAGCTTTCGATGTTGGGGGCCTTTTTTTACTTGGGAGGGGTAAAAAAATAATAATAATATTGCATGAATCTAAAAATGTAGTTACACTAAATAATATGTAGGACGTGGGGTACCTTTGAAGGAATGGTCTAGAGCAGGCGTGGGCAAACTACGGCCCGGGGGCCACATGCGGCCCACTAAGCGTTTGAATCCGGCCCGCCAGTTGCTTTCTATGGTAATGGTGAATGAGAGAAAGTGCGGTTTTAAATGTGACAAAAATATCGATATATCTAACAACAAGTGGAACCTCGGTTAGCATACGCCCTGGTTAGCATGTTTTTGGGTTAACATAGAAAATGTACATCAATATTTTGCATGTGTTTGTACATTTTCAGGTTAGCCTGCAATATGGTAATGGTAATGGTTTAATTTCATTTGAACATGCATCAGATTACAATTGAATGCATCACATAATCAGTTCCCAGTTCCACATGTCCAAAAGGAGTAGGAAGAAGCAAAGCTTATTAAATCCTACCCCTCCATCTGGTACTTTTACAATCAGTAACTGTTACATTTGTTCACTTCCTGCTTTCCTAATATGGTTTAAGGTTTTTTATTTTTTGTTTGTCACGTACCAAAGTATGAGGTGATATGACCATACCATGGCATAATGGGTACCATAGTAACTGTCAATGTAGTGATTTATTGTATTTATTAGTGATTATTTCGCAAACATCAACTGCTTCTAAATATTTCAAATTTTAACATACAACAGCTGGCAACATAAGTCAAGTCGGATGTATGATTCAGAAAAAAAACTGTAAAATTCAATTTCGTAATTTGCTGTGATCTGATGTTTAAAGCTCCTGAAAAAAGTGACATGAGAACATGCAGCTGATAGTATGACACTTTTACAGATGAAATTAGACTAATAATTCAATGCTGACTGTTAGAATTATAAGAGTAATATAGTGTGTGTTAATGATGTGTTAGATGCATGAGTGACTGGACCCTACACTCTTCCGTGAGTGGGTCAAAAATGACCCATACTAGAATCAATGCGTTTTTATGCCAATTTTGCCATTTTGGTTAGGAATAATCACTTGTATGATATTTAGTATTATATTTAGGAGTTGATAAGTTGATAAGAATCAAAGGTTCTTATTGGATTCCATAGAAAATGCATACGGGTCATTTTTGACCCACTTATGGAAGGTTGGGGTAGTAACACAAAAACTAAAATTTCTTAAAATGTATAAAAGGTAAGTTAAAAATGTGAATGGCATGATATCAAAAACATGTTTTTTGAGGAATACCTCAAAAAAAATTCTAAGGGTTAAATATATATTCTGGCCCCCCCGACAATTTTGTTAACTCAAAGCGGCCCGCGAGTCAAAAAGTTTGCCCACCCCTGGTCTAGAGAGTGTCATGCCTTGGCAGAGGCCTACATTTTGGATACAATTCTTATATTGTAGTTCATTGACATTTACTATGGTACACTTAATGTCATTGTATGGTCATATCGCCTCATACCTCTGTACGGGACAAAAAATTACAAAATTTAAAAAAAAAAACAAAAAAACCTTGAACTGTATTACGGAAAGCAGGAAGTGAACAAATGTAACAGTTACTGATTGTAAAAGTACCAGATGGAGGGGTAGGATTTAATAAGCTTTGCTTCTTCCTACTCCTTTTGGACATGTGGAACTGGGAACTGATTATGTGATGCATTCAATTGTAATCTGATGCATGTTCAAATGAAATTAAACCATTACCATTGAGCCTAATATTGTAGGCTCTGTTATGAGACCAACTGGTGTTATTGTGTTACAGACAGTAGCCGATCAGGGTGTTGCCGCTTTAAAAACAGGATGTGAAGGAGAAGTGTCTCTTGGCTGTGATGTCCTCTCTTGCTAACGAGCTCCGACAATTCCAAAGTGGTCCTGTTTGTTCTCCTTCATCAGGCTGGCGGCCCTCTTGTTTGCAACACACACACACACACACACACTCCAGTGGAACCAGATGTCCTTTTGCCAGCGGCACAACTTTCAAGTTGACAAGGTCCCCCCAGAGACCTGCTATAGGCTAAGCTAAGAAGAGGACGAGGGGAGGGGGGGGATCGGTGGCAAGCAGAATTTGTGACTAATAGCCAGTTTGATGTGACAGCGCCCCGCCGTCTGGGGAAATTGAAGCGCTCGCCACGTCGATACCTTTTGTGTCTCGCTCAGTTGTAGGTTATTGTCGGCACCGCCCGGGGGGGGCCACAGGCTGGGCCGCTTACAAGGCCGACACTTCGCGGTCAGCAGCAACTTTTTATTGTGTCTATTGATTGGGGCCTGCGCCGTCCCGCTGTGGCTAATTTGCTTGTTAACATAAATTTGTCAAAGCGGGGGTTTGGGTAAGGGGTGTGGGGGGGTTAGTGTCACCTCCTCGCCTTCATTTCCACTCTTTCTCTCTGCTTCCTCGCTCCTCTCTCATCCAATAAACGAGGCTATTTATGAAAGAGCTGTCGTTTAATCAATAGTGCCCCCCTCCACCCCTCGACGCCCCGCCTTGCGGTGTCCAGAATTAAAAGGACGAGTTAAATGCAAACCGGCCCTAACGACCTTTTGACGAGGCCCGCTCAGCCAGTGACATTAACACCAGCGGCCGCCCGCTTATACCTCTAATCCGCATGGTGAGCCATTAACTTGGCAAAATATCACCATAAATGACAACACATGGCCGCCGACAGGGACGACCAACCTCCCTCCCCGCCCTCGCCGCTTTCTTAACTAACAACAGACCGAGCGTGAGTGCATGCGCATGAATTCTTATATTAAATTCTTTGTCGCTAATCCGGGTCGGCCGTTTGCTTCCAGACTGAGTTTAGGCCACAAAATATTAATAATGCATGGAAAGGCTTTAAGGGGCTGGTTCTTGCTCTAGTTGTTATTTGTAAGCACCCAATAACTAAGCAGGTGACAGTTCATTTTATGAGATCTTAAGCCTCTCCAAAGCCGGAGAACGCCCCCCTGCTTAGGTTTCATCATGCAACAGGGAAGCAGATAATGAATATTTGGAATATTTTCATCCCGTTTCTTTGCATGCTTGAATGCAGCCTCAGGAGGCTCCCAGCCTACCTGAATGCCGTCTCTTCCTCTTCTTCCTCTTCCTCGAATGAAACTTTTTTTTTTTTCATCAGACTCATTATGCATCAGTGATAATTTTCCGACTCTGTTCTCATGTTGGCCTCCTTGCTGTCTGTCTTTGCTGCAGTTCCCCAGCAAGACTTGGCCTCCAAAAACAGGAGGGCACAAGATGTAGCGGTGGAAAATCGAAATTTGTCACATCAGCAAAAATCCATTACCATGGAAACGTCAATATTGATTCCCACTTTAGAGAAAATAAGTTATCCCCTATGGAAAAGTCTATTATGTAAGACTGCTAGTTAAAACATATAATAATAATAGTATGTACATATTTATTATGTGTGATTGTACCATCATTTTATATTTATTCCAAAATGTAATGGGTTTGATTACATTTTAGGTTATAGAGAATGAACATGAACAAATCACACAATTACATTTACAATTACAACTACACAATTATACACACAATTTTTTATTTTTTTTTGCAAAGACATCAAACCTACCACATGGTCTTGATGGACCCTCTAAGTATAAGTATGACACCTAAACGCTGACCACTTCGATATCCGCCCTCAAGGGGTGTTGTTGGACATTTTGACCTCAATGTGACCTCAACCCGGCCATAACCCTGACCTTCAGCCGACCTTCCACCCCACCAAATTTAACCCCAGTGCCGACTGCAGGCCGGGCCGGCACCCTTCAACTTGCTGGCCTCCTGCCCCGGAGGCACATCTGCTCCGGCGTTCCCGACCATGAAGATAGAAAATGCGACTCCCACGCCAAAAAAAAAATCCTCTCAGTGATGCTCTACCGTGAGACTGAAGAAACAGTAGCATGCAGACTCCTCCCACAATGCATCGCAGGCTTATATCATACTGATGTGGTGGTCAGATTAGTTTTTCCCATACACTTACAATATGGATGATATCAGCTCAATCATATTTTTAGACTGCCATTGATGTCTATCTGGAAATGTTGGACCTGGTTTGACCTTCTTCAGGTCTTTGTAGTTTTGTAGGGCTGTACTATGGATACGTTCACACGCTTAGTCCCGGTAAAATGAACTATATTCCGTTTTCTCTGCTGGTAGGGTTTATTTTGGGTCAAGTGTGATTGCAGTCCACTGAACCCAATGTTCTGGGTCCGCCTGCAAGAAGACTCGAATGCTGACTGAGGCAAATGTGAACACTGAATGCACCAAAAAAAATGGACACCAGGTAAACACGAGTAAAACCAGACAGTGGTCAGCAAAACCAACAGAAAATGAAAGAATGACTTGGAAAATGTTATGTTAGTTCGGCTGTGTGAAATTTTTATTATTTATTATTTATTATTTATTATTCAAAATGACCTGCTTTGGACAAAAAAAAAAAAAACAAACAAAATTTCAGATACTGTCTCGGTTTTTGATCAATATTACAAAGTATTTTTGCTCTGTAATGTATCTTTCTGCAAAACTTACCAGCGGGCCTATGGGAAAAATTGCCTTGGATTTTATACATTTCCATTTTTATCTGACCTTTTGTAAGAAATTCACAAAGAAAACCAAGGTTCTACTGTATAAAGAAATATACAAAAAGTATGCCCATACACACATGCATTTTCCGAGCTAAGCGTGTAAACATAAAGAGACTTTAAAATGTCTGTTTAGTGCAGTCTCTTAAAAAGAGTTAAGGAGAGTTAAGGAGTCTGACAGCCTGGTGATCTGCCAGATGGTAGCAGGCGGAGGAGTCTGTGTGCTGGGTGCGGAGCCGGCTCTACAGAATGTGGCACCCTTGGCGAGATTTTATATGGCACCCCTCTCCATCTGCGATTTACCTAGTTTGCTAATTTAAAAAAAGGAATGGTAATGTTTTAAATACAAAAAAATGAGAGGCGGATTCTACCCTGGATTGGTTACCAATCAAAATAATCATAACAATGCTAAATTATAAACATGAAACAATAACTTTCTATATAAGCTACAGTTACAGTTCTCCTTTAGAATTTATGGTTAGATAGCAGAATTCATGGTTCCACTTATCACAGCAAGTCTTCTAGGTTCCGAAGCAGCAAAACAGCCCAGGCCATCACACTACCGCCACCATATTTTACTGTTTTACTAGGCCATTTTTACCCAGTGTCTTTCTTATGGTGGAGGAATGAAAACTGACCTTAACTGAGGCAAACCAGCTTCTAAAGCCCTTTGAGACTGTTTTGTGGTTAAGGGCTATGAAATAGACTTGAATTGACTTGGCAAGTGAGGCCTGCAGTTCTTTGGATGTTGCTGTGGGGTCTTTTGTGACCTATGGGATGAGTTAACCCAGTGTCTTTCTTATGATGGAGGAACGAAAACTGACCTTAACTGAGGCAAACCAGCTTAAGAAGCCCTTTGAGACTCTTTTGTTGTTAAAGGCTATAAAAATAGACTTGGCTTGACAAGTGAGACCTGCAGTTCTTTGGATGTTGTTGTGGGGTCTTTTGTGACCTATGGGATGAGTTAACCCAGTGTCTTTCTTATGATGGAGGAATGAAAACTGACCTTAACTGAGGCAAACCAGCTTCTAAAGCCCTTTAAGACTATTTTGTGGTTAAGGACTATAAAATAGACTTGACTTGACAAGTGAGGCCTGCAGTTCTTTGAATGCTGTTGTGGGGTCTTTTGTGACTTATGGGATGAGTTAACCCAAAGTATTTCTTATGATGGAGGAATGAAAACTGATGTTAACTGAGTCAAACCAGCTTAAGAAGCCCTTTGAGACTCTTTTGTTGCTAAAGGCTATAAAAATAGACTTGACTTGGCAAGTGAGGCCTGCAGTTCTTTGGATGTTGTTGTGGGGTCTTTTGTGACCTACGGGATGAGTTAACACAGTGTCTTTCTTATGATGGAGGAATGAAAACTGACCTTAACTGAGGCAAACCAGCTGAAGAAGCCCTTTGAGACTCTTTTGTTGTTAAAGGCTATAAAATGGACTTGGCTTGACTTCACAAGTGAGGCCTGCAGTTCTTTGGATGTTGTTGTGGGGTCTTTTGTGACCTACGGGATGAGTTGTCGCTGCGCTCTTGTGGTAATTTTGGTTGGCCAGCCACTGATTGTGATTGGCTGGAGTCTCAAAGGTTTAGAAATGGCTTTATAACCGTTTCCAGATTGACACATCTCAGTTATGTTTTAACAGCGAAACACTGTTTCACACAGGGCCATGTAGGTTTGGATTATTTCCTCCTTTAATAATAATACTTTTATTTTGAAACTGTATTTTGTGTTCAATTTGTTTTCTAATTGACTAATATTTGAAATGTTTGATGATCTGTAGTATTCCCAAAAATAAGGCTATTACTAACATTGCTTGAAGTGAGCCTTACTGTCTATGTAAAGGCGGAATGTTTTATATATTGTTAGCTTGTGTAGGTGTGCCTAATGTTTTGGAAATGAAGCCGTATTGAGATGACATCATTGCAGCTTTCACATGTCGTTCCAGACAGATGAGTCATTTTCCAAGCATCCCAGCCTTTTTTTTTATTTTAGCCTTAAGATCAGTAAAAGTCAAACTTTATGTTGCAGCTGTCAAGGATGACACAGCAGCGTTCAGGTCCTGCTGACGGGTTTCAAAGGTGGTGGTCCCGTGCACCTCCAGGAGAACTGTGCTCCCTTTACCCCTCTCGCTGCCCCCTCCACGCCAAAAACACACTTTTCATCCTGGCCCTCAGAAACTCTCCCCTGCGGCTTCTGGCTTTACTGCTTTTGTGGCCTAAATCTGTGGCCCCCGCATCTAGCGTGCTCCCGGCCTGCACTGGGTGGTCACCAATAGGAGAATAGAGGGGGAAGCGGGGGGGGGGCGAGAATACCGCGGCATTAAACACACATTGTGTCAAAAGCCTCCCGTTTTCAATCCAGATGCCGGCGCTCTATTTGGAAGTTGTTGGGCGGTAACGGTGAGGCTTTAAAGCGGAGTGGCTTTCTGGTTCCGTGTTCAGCTGCAGCCTCCAAGAATGTAATGAAAGCAAAACAGGAGAAAATTCCCACATTATTAAATAAAACATGTCGGGGGGCTGGGAGCCAAACATTGTCACGCTAAGAGCAGAGGCACAGCACACAGCCTGTTGTCTTCCCCTGTTGGAGAGCAAGTCATCATTCACAGAGCATAAAACCGTTTGGAACCTTGCTTAAATTGGACTAAACCACTTCTAATATACGAAACGTACCCTCAAATGATAAATAAATATACCGCGTGACCTGGAGGCTGGATCAGCTGCGGTCATCCCAGGGTCACTTCCACATAAGACTATGAATAAACTATGGCTAATTAATACAGCTTTGTTATCATATGCTAATGGTAATGGTTTAATTTCATTTGAACATGCATCTGATTACAATTGAATGCATCACATAATCAGTTCACAGTTCCACATGTCCAAAAGGAGTAGGAAGAAGCAAAGCTTATTAAATCCTAATACCCCTCCATCTGTTACTTTTACAATCAGTAACTGTTACATTTGTTCACTTCCTGCTTTCCATAATACAGTTTAAGGTTTTTTTTTTTTAATTTGTAATTTTTTGTCCTGTACCGAAGTACGAGGTGATATGACCATACAATGACATTATGTGTACCATAGTAACTGTCCATATAATGATATATATATCACATCATGACTCTGGAATTTATAAAGCAATAGAAACAAACTGCCATCATCAATTAGGTCAGTATAATAACAGATATATTAATTCAAGTGTGTGTAGAAGAACATTGCTTAAAGCATGCGTATCTGTACATTATATAGATTTTATATTTCATATCAGCACTAGCAATAGTAATCATAATGCATATTATAGTATTATTTTCTTACAGTGTTTATTTAACTTTTTCAGAATTACAAATTAGTGTACCATCTGACAATATACATGAATAATATTAATAATAAATACATAATAATAATTCAAATGAATGTCAAATGTATTCTAAATAAAAATATATGCTGCTTGGGATAAGTGTGCTTGGCTATTGTTGACCCCTGGTGAAAAAAAAAGTAAATGTAAATAGACATAATCTAAATAATATATATAATAATATTATTATTTATTATGTTATAATATATATATATATATATATATATATATATATATATATATATATATATATATATATATATATATATATATATATATATATATATATATATATATATATATATATATATATATATATATATATATATATATATATATATATATATATAATATAAAAATAAACAAATAATAATCAACAAATCAATAGTGTACTGAAAATGCCCCCGGGCCTCACTTTGGACGCTCCTGCATGATCCTGTGCCGGTCAGGTTTACCTGATGTAGGTGAAGATATAGACACTTACAGTATTAAACATATTTTCTGCCATTTTCCCATGGTGCATTTGTACACTTTCCAATCTTTGAGCGTCTTATCAGAGGATTCCTATCCTTGATGGAATCCAGATGGGATGGCCCAAGCAGCAAAAAAGTGGACTTTAATGGACTGACGGGATAAATTCAAACTTCCCAACATCCCTTGTTCATGACCAGTGGATAACATTGGGACATAGTGAATGGTTAAAATAGTCTTTATTGTTTTTCAGATGAAAATGGAAACAAAGTCACAGGTCATCACGGTGAGAAATACACTCAATTCCAACATGAAATGCATGCACATAAGCCATGTATGCAGCATCGTTGAAGGGGGGGGGTGCAGGATGTATAAGATGGGAATAACCTCCCCCCCACCCTTTCTCCGGTTCCTTCCCCAGCCTTCCTCGACACCTTTCCTTGGGATTTACTTAGAATATGAAGGGATTGAAGCAGCAGCTGGCTCCACAGACACTCTGCTACTATATTAAAGCTCATGCGCCAAGTATTAAAATTGAAAGAGGCAGCGAGATGCCGATTCCCGCCAAACAAATCCACGGTCAAAGCGCCTCGGATCTGCCTCTCGTCACATGGAGCACACGGGGAGGCCATGTTGATATTGCGATGATGCAGCTATCCTTGCCATCTTTTTCCTTCTTTAACTGTATTGATTTTAAATTGGCGGGAATTTGCATGGATGTTTTTACTTATACAATCTGTGAAAAGTAGGCTCCGCTGACCCTCATACAGACGATTCGGTTTATTGTAGCACCCGTACACTTTTCCCTGAAAATATTCAAATGAAAAGCACGTTCTCATGCATGGGAATTGACGACACGCTCTCAATCTCCGCCGCTGAGTCGGCCGTTTAGATTTCCATGTGTGCAAACATCATTAAAAGTTTCTACAATTGGTCTCTGAAGTTCTATTTAATGTGAAGTGATGAGCTAACAGAGAAGTGCTAGTTAAATGGACGCTAGCAGTATTTTAATTGACCTCATGGAGGAGACCGCTGTATGTTAGATTATCAATCAATGTATCATTTTTACACTTCTTTATCTTTAGTATTGGACTTTTTTATTATCTCTTTAGTCGCCATCTTTGTCACCTTTAGTCCTTATCGTTTTATTTCTCCTCCCCTAATAGCTTATATCTTTTTCATTTCTCATCCATTTTTATTGCTTTAGTTATCATAACTTGCTTCTTAGCGCTTTTTGAAAGTCAATTTTGTCATCTCTAAGACTTGGGTGTTGTTACATTAATGTTGTTACACTACCTAGTACACTGGTCCGCTTGCAGTTTTTAAAGTTTGGATACACTTCCAAATGTTACACTACGTAGTACACTGGTCCGTTGGAGTTTTTAAAGTTTGGATATACTTTCAAATGTTGTTACACTACATAGTACACTGGTCCGCTTGCAGTTTTTAAGGTTTGGATACACTTTCAAATGTTGTTACATTACGTAGTACACTGGTCCACTTGCAGTTTTTAAAGTTTGGAGACACTTTCAAATGTTGTTACAATACCTAGTACACTGGTCCACTTGCAGTTTTTAAAGTTTGGATATACTTTCAAATGTTGTTACAGTACCTAGTATACTGGTCGGCTTGCAGTTTTTAAGGTTTGAACACACTTTCAAATGTTGTTACACTACCGAGTACACTGATTCGCTTGCAGTTTTTAACATTTGGAGACACTTTCAAATGTTACACTAGCTAGTACACTGGTCCGCTTCCAGTTTTTAAAGTTTGGATACACTTTCAAATGTTGTTACACTACCTAGTACACTGGTCCACTTGTAGTTTTTAAAGTTTCGAGACACTTTCAAATGTTGTTACACTACCTAGTACACTGGTCCGCCTGCATAGTACACTGGTGCACTTGCAGTTTTAAAAGTTTGGATACACTTTCAAATGTTGTTACACTACATAGTACACTGGTCGGCTTCCAGTTTTTAAAGTTCGGAGACACTCTCAAATGTTGTTGCACTACCTAGTACACTGGTCCGCTTGTAGTTTTAAAAGTTTGGATACACTTTCAAATGTTGTTACACTACGGAGTACACTGGTCCGCTTGCAGTTTTAGAAGTTTGGAGACAGTTTCAAATGTTACACTACCTAGTACACTGGTCTGGTTGCAGTTTTTAAAGTTTAGATGAAACTTTCCGCTGGTTTGCTTGCAGTTTTTAAAGTTTGGATACACTTTCAAATGTTGTTACACTACCTAGTACACTGGTCCGCTTGTAGTTTTTAAAGTTTTGAGACACTCTCCCATACAAAAACATGATAAAATGTCTCCAAACTTTTGACTAATAGTGTACATTGCCTCCTTGTGTAAAAATTTGGAAAGGTCAAATATGCCAAGTCCCAAATTATACTATGCTGAAAACTGCAACCACAGTAACAAAGGGTTAGACAATGAAACAAAGTAACTTTATGTGTTAAAGCAATATGCTCAGCATGTGTTTTAGATTATTTATTTTTTTTTACAGTAAGTGTTACTGTAAACGTGGTGAAAATAAAGCGTTTAAAGGGAGGTCTGTACTGTACAAGGTGTGCCGCCTTCAAATCGCCTCTGACATTTGTTATCTGTTAAAGACATCTGCTTTAAGTTTCAGTCCTCACACGGGGGAGTCCTTCTCGGGGTGCAGACGGGTCATTTTTCTCGTTTTTTTGTGGGGTGGAGGAGGAACCCGGTGACGTCATGTTTCAGCAGGCACGTTCATGTTCAGGGAGCTCTCCAGCAGGTCATTATCTCTGCTGGCTTTGGGTCTGCTTCTCCTCCCTCCCGTTTACCAACTGTCATTGACTTGAACGTTACACGGCACAGAACCTCAGGTGTTTGCATGAGCAATATGATGAATAAAAATACGATAACTTCAAATTGTGGAGATTTTGGCAACTTAATAGTGAACAAATCCTCAGGTAAACACGTGATGTTGCACAGAGGGTCTTTGTGACAAACTAAATATTTGGGGATGGGGATGATTAGCATGGTTTGAGGTGCCTGATTGTAGCCGCAAAGAGCCCCAAATCCTTGTCCTAATTTGATATGCCAACATGCAGTCTGTCCTCTGTGCATACACACGTGCCAAAGCAATTTGTTGCTTATATTGCCGCACCGAGCCAACGTGATTGAATACACTTCAAAAAGTTAAAAAGCTTGGAAAATACCTGATTCTAGTATGTTAATGTGCAAAATAAATAATAGAAAATACAAAATGTAAACAGTATTCAAAGTGTAAATGAAGCGAAATACGTATTTAAGGAAAATGATGAAGCTGACATGTAAATAAGGGACAGATGAGGTGCTGATTGCTGAACGAGATGGTTAACAAAGTGCTCTGGACTTAAATGTGATCCTGCAGATTAGGACATTAGTTTGCTTTGGATTACACACTAGTGTCCTACCCAAGGACACTTCTTCTGCATATTGTGGCTCTGCCCCCAATTCTTCCCAAGAAACATGTTAGATAAAAATGTTTTTAATACGGAAGTTGCTGGATATTAACCACCAATCCAGTAACACAATATCATGATATGCATAAGTAATCGGATTTATGGGGGGATTCAAATTTGCTGTGTTGTCATTGATTAACATTTAAATTTGTTTGATCTCAGACATTTAAGTGTGAGAAACATGCAAAAAAATTAATAAGTCAGGAAGGGGGCAAACACTTTTTCACACTGTATATGTCATGATTTAAAAACAAAATGATGATTTCTACTACAGGGTCAAGCAAAATGATCTGACACATTTGTAGGTTAAATAAAAGGCAAATAAAGTAAAAGTAAGTAAGTAAGTTTTTATTTTCGAAAAGTACATATAACGCCATTCGGTTTCATTATGATTTTGGTTTCAATTCAGATCCAGTAGTTCTGAAGTTGGTAACCCATAACAAGATCACATTTGGAGCTGGTACGGGATCATGTCTACCAAGATTGAAGTACAAACGGAACGCTTGTTGTGTTGCAGTTCCAGATTTGTTTGTTTTGATAAACGTTTCCACAATAAAAGCGCGATGCTCAGCAGTCCAATTCATGGCAGCGACTGAAAAAGAAATGAAAAACAATGGCATTCTAAAAAAACAAAGCAAAATGCTATTATATGAAAAAAAATTGCTTTATATGTAGTTTTCGAAAATAAATTATTTACTTCATTTGCCTTTTATTTAAGCTCCAAATGTGTCACACCATTTTGCCTGACCCTGTACTACAACTACTTTACATGTTGTTGTTATTCTGATATGGTGCAGCCACCCAAAATTGCCCGGGGGGGTGGGGGGGGTAGGCGAGCCAGTCCCCCCCCCCCCCCCCCCCCCCCCCCCCCCCCCCAAACCAGCTATTTGGAGGTACCATTTCTGATGGGTCTTGACTTCTTCTTCTTCTGACTTTATATAGTCTATACATAGTCTTTCTGTCATCCTGCAGCCGACATGGGGGCCAGTGAGCAGTCAGTGTGTGTGTGTGACAGGATGAGGCAGGGGGTGTCAGGACGGGGGGGGGGGGGGGGGGGGGGGACTCAAACGGCCCTCCTCCCATTCTCTCATGATTGATGAAGCTTGCGGTCCCACTGACAGCGAGGATCAGCAGAACAACAACAACGCGGTCGCTCTGCTTAAGTGGACGAGCTCCACCCCACCCTTAAAAAAGTTGCTCGAACTCCACCGCCTCTCGGTCTAATTCTCTCCTACCAAGCCTCCACTTCTATACAGTGGATCGGGTTACCCGCCGATCCTTTTTCTCTCCCACAGTCGAGCTTGTCTTCCCGCCAAAGTCAGTGTCTCGCCACCTGTCGCGATGACCATAAGGGTCCCTGAGTTCAGGCAGCATCGTAGCGCTGCAAAAAATGTCCTGAAGCTGCATCATCCATACTGGAGCCTTTCGGTGGGAATGCAGAATGTGGAGAACATCATGAAGAATGTATTTTGTGAGTCATTTTGCATGATAGATATATAGTTTTAAATAATAATGATGATGATTAATAATGATTTTCATTATTTTAGTAATGAGAAGCAATATGAGTACATTAGTAAGTATAGTATACAAGTATTCTGAAACTCAAATTGTGTCAAATTTTTGTACCAATTTTTATCATTTAAAAATAAAAACATCACAATTTATTTATTTTTATTATTAATGTCATAAAACACATAGGATTCATAAACGTGAATCAATGTCTTTCACTTTCTTCGCACCTGTCCAGATGTTTGAGTTCCATCATCGACGTCTCAGTTTCACTTTCATTTCCTAATCAAACCCAACAAGAAAATACCGCTGCGTTTATTTCTCAGTGATATTTCAAGTCCCATTAACAATGTATCCGGTTGCTGACTTTTTTTTTTTTATTGCATATCAAATCATGGCGTCTGGATGTGAACGGGACAAAGCGATACTCTCCATCCAAGCGACGGCGGCGGCGATGGCGCCGGCCGCTCGGCAAACCCAGAATTCATCACTTCATAAAGAAAATGTGTGCAAGCACATTGGCGGCGGCTGGTAATCAATACTGCAGGCACAGCTGCTGACATATAAAACTCTTGTCACTCTTGGGTGGGGTTGGGGGAGGGGGGGGGGGCTTTCTGTGTCATGTCATGTCTGTGGGATGTGTCATGCCAACGAGATGCTGTTTCCATGGTTTCATGACAACAAATGCAACCAAGCATTAATGTAGAGTGTGGTTATAGAAATGCTTGTTAATCTAATCTAAAGTAAAGAATGCATCCCATAATACTTTACTAATTGGCAGGGAAATTATTTTGGCAGATTTCTGGGACGGATCATAAACAAAAGATAATTTTTTGATAGAATATACTTTATTTTTCTTTTGGGTATACTTTTCCTCACCAAGTTACATACAAACCAGCTCAATAGTCGTTGCATTATAATGATACCAATAATGATGCCAAATGCAGCGTTATGGTCCTTAAAGTGGCGGAACTACACACATTGTCCGTTGGCTGACAAAATGAGAGTAAAATACGTCAGGTCATGCTATGTACGTAGCATGCGATCCAAAACCCAACAAACGCCAAAGTTACTGTTTTCGTGTGAGCGGTGAAATACTGTACCGAAGTGCGGAGGTGCAACGTGATACAGGAGACCTTGAGGAACATCTATCAGGGTCTAAATCTGTCCTTGCATACTCCAGGAAGGACAGAGGCCAAGTCTTCAAACGCTCACTCTCTGCCGTTTGATGGTCATCCGCCGGCGGGCGCGCTCCCGGCGTCTAATTGATTATGTGAGGCCGGGCGTTGTAAATGAGGTGGTGGTGGCGGCGGCGGCGGAGGCGCTCGGTGGCTTCTCCCTCCTCGCTTGTTTTCCGAATGAATAGTCAAGAAGATGTGGAAGGTGCGTTCAAGGCGCAGAGGTCATGGAATGCTGGCTGCTTCAAGGAGATGACAGACGCTTCTGGAAACTTCCACTTCACCTTCATTTCTCTTGTTATGAAGGCATGACTTACTGTGATAGCAATAGCAGCTGATAAGAAGCTGACCTCTCACGTTTATCCTTTGAAATGTCGTTTTTTTTTCCTTCAACGCGGAGCTATGAGGGAACTTAAACGAAGCCGGGTTCTTGTTCAAAGCAAGAAAAAAGTAAATGTTACACATTTTTTGGCCTAAATTAAGCATTTTGGCTAAGGGAGCTAAAACATTCACAAGACATCCAAAGATGGCTGTTGTCACTGAGGTGACACACAAGCACCAGACTTGATGGTTGGAAGAACAGGCTTTTATTGCAGTTTTGCATTATCTCACAGGCACAATAATCTTTAACACATACCAAACTCTGAACCCGCGACTTCCTGTCCGCCACCCTCTCTTTACTGTAGGTCTTATTTTCTGTCATTATGTTTACTACTGGATGGATGTTGGGTAAAGTAAGGGTGGCCTGATGGTTGCTGGTCCGATCCTCAGTCCTCATATAATAACGCTGACATGTTTATACATTTCAGCAATCATTCTCAATTTTTACATGAAAAATTCTGCCGTTTTTTTGTCCGCTCCTACTACGACTGACACATTTTTTAAGCGCTTCAAAGCATTCCAACATCAAAATATTCAGCTCATTCAGGCCAGGTACTCTATCTATCTGTCAGGACCTTCCTTCAAAAAATACAATTTTTCATCCACCAATCCATCCATTGTCTATGCTACTTGTCGTCACTAGGGTGGTGAGGGTATGCTGGAGCCTATCCCAGCTACCTTTGGGAGGCGGCTGGTTGGTTGCCGGCCAATCTCAGGCCCCCATTTTCTGTGACATTTTCCCACTGAAGTTGAATGGACAATCCCACCCTCGGCCATCTCTGTGTGGAGTTTGCATGTTCTCCCCGTGCATGCGTGGGTTTTCTCCGGGTACTCCGGTTTCCTCCCACATTCCAAAAACATGCTAGGTTAATTGGCGACTCCAAATTGTCCATAGGTATGAATGTGAGTGTGAATGGTTGTTTGTCTATATGTGCCCTGTGATTGGCTGGCCACCAGTCCCCCTATTGGTGGAAATGCCTTGTACTGTTAACATCCCATGAAACATTCTGCGTAGTCGGTAAGCAGTGTATGGTGGCAAGGCTCAGGTCATAGAGTGGTCGTCACACAGCGTGATGGTTGCTGGTTTGATGCTCACAATTCAGTAAAAAAAAAAAAAAAAACGACAATATTTTTTTTTCTCTGTTTTCTTTTGTTGGATGTGATTTAAACAAATAGGGTTCTCAGACATCATGTTGTGTCAAACTAACCGGGCTTTCACCTTGGTTATGTTTTGTACTGTATGTGTGTGATCCTTTTAAATCAAAGTAGAAGTATATAATTGAAGAGCTTTACTATTTATAGTCAATAGAATTCAACCAAAATCCATAGTTGTGGCTGTTGAGTTTGAGGAAATTGGTTGTAAAACATACACACACTTTCCAGGAGTCTTAATAGACTTGAATGTTGAAAATAAAATAAATGTTTTGCTGTTTTTTTTTTTTTTTTTTTTTTACAGTGCACGCCTCGCACAAGCACACGTCTGGGAATTCAATTGTTGCCAATCGATTCTGCCGCTCACGTTATTCCCCGCTTGACTGACAGGTGGAAATTGGTAACGTTAAGCATTTCATATGTTGGGAAGGGGGGGGCTGACATTTGTTTGCCGGGCCACTATGTCAATATTGTCGTAGTGCTGGCGGGCTTCACACAGCAGCATTATACACTCACTGCACTGTTTATGCTGTGTTGCCCTCTTTTTTTTTTGCCCTGCATCGTTTAAGATATATTAAAAAAAGCAGCGGAATTTCCACCTGTTTAATACCGGAATGATTGTCTTCTTCTGGGTTGGGTGGGGGGGGGGGGGGGGGGGGGGGATCATGTATGTTCATAATGGGTGGCAGCCAAGTGCACGGAGGCACTAAAAATATATTGTCAGTGAGCGGAACCCCACGATTTGATCCACATTTTAATTACATCATGACCTGTTCATAGCCGTAAGTCCCATGTGCTATATAATCTATGTTATATATTCTATGATTTGTTTGGATTCGGAATCATTTTCCCATATGGAATCATGGAAAGAGAAATGATCTACACCAGGTTCAAAGGTTTGCTTATCCTTAAATCATTATTAACTCAACAAGCAATGTTCAGGAATTAACCACTGTTTGTATGATTAACAAACAGTACAATAAAATCAAATAAAATGTAAAAACAATTTAATTAATTAATTAAAATAAATAATTCATTAAAATTTAATAATTTAATTTAAAATTAATTAATTAATTAAAATGAATAATTCATTAAAATTTTATAAATTAATTAAAAAAATTATTAAAAAAATGATTAATCTTAATGGTAACATTAGAACATTCTTAGCCTAAAGTTAATCATGGTTAGTAACGGTGAGTAATGGCGCGCAGGAAGTGTTTCTTTGACTATTTGGTGAACATGGGTCAGTATGCATCTCCTCCTATGCCTACTGTTTGTCAACTCCTATAAAGTTGGAGGCTAGCAGCACAACACCGGAAGCCTCCTAAGCACTACTTGGGTGTGTGACCAACCACAGCAGAGTGGGCGTGCCTGGAGGTGGGTCATGGGTGGAATACATTAAAACAGAATCCAAAAGAAAAGGAAATCCAAAGAAATCCAGCTGGAATAGGTGCTGGAAGATCTAGAAAGCTTTCTGTGCTGGTTATTGTGTGTAGCTGCTCTATAGGAGTCTGCAACTCAATGCCAAGGGCTAAAAAATTAGCATAATAAACCAACTATTTATACTCGGTTCATGGTACTTCATGGTGCAAAATGTGACGTATGACGTGGTTGCAACCCAATGCCTCCATGTTGTGTGTTTTGTTTGGCATATTTACCCACCCTGCTTACCTTCTATTGGCTGCTTATTCTTTGCTGCTCAAACCCTGAAAGCAAATGTTTAGACGTCCACATCCCACCCCTAATGTTCCACACTGAAGAAGCACTGCCCATATAGATCTCCACTGCTGGGTCAACATTAGCACTCGGGTCAGTGGATCAATACTAAGCCTCCCTTTCTCTCCACTCACTTTGTGGAAAAGTCATTTCCCCAAAAGACTGAATGCTAATCAGCTGTCTGACACCAGCGTGTACGCACACATTTTGGGTGGCTTTGCCCTAAATTGACACCAATATTCATGCTAATTAAGGAAAAGTGCCGCAGACAAGCTGTCTCGCTCGTCTCCTGCGTGGCCTGGAGGGGATCTTGTTGGGTTTGGAATTAACCTGCCTTCCTCTGCCTCTTTGACGGACACCACCAGGTGTTTGGATTGGCTCAAGGGTGCGGCCCGCTCCATTGTTGTTGTCTGGACGCCCTCAGGCGAGAAGAGACTCCCTCCCGTCATCATTAATTACCTTTAATGATGCTTTCTCATGTCTCCATAGGTCATCTATGCCCGTGTTAACACTTATTTTTCACTCGTACAATCCATGTCATATGTTGTTTTTTCCAAGTTTATTAATTAATTTATTAAGTTTATTAGTTTATTATAATTTATTGTCCAGACAATTTAATCACCAGAATACAGAAAGCTCTCATTTTTCGCGGTTAATTGGCTCCAAGTCAATTTCTGTGAAGTAGGATTCCTGATAAATAAATTAAAATAAATAAAATATAAATATTAGAGCATAGAAATCATGTTTCTGAACTTCTAAATTGTTTTTTAAACATTATTAGAGCACTTCTAACATCAAATAACATCCCTACAGGGACCTTTAGACTCATATTACCCAATGCAGTACAATAATAACATACATAATATAGACTCGCAGTTAGCATTAGCAGACTTCCTTGTTTCTTTTTTACTTCCCGTTTCTGTTACTGTTTACTTCCTGTGGTGGCTATTGCCTCATTAATGTGTCATTACTGACACCTAGTGACCAGTGTAGAATACTACATATCATCACAGCATCTCTTTCAATGCCTTTTCTGAATGCCTTATATTTATATTTTACTTAATTTAGCCATTTTTATGCTTGAATTTGCTAAATTTAGGCAAACAATGTAAAATATTTTTAAACGTGCTTAAACATGGAATAAGATAAAGCAACCTTTTTAAACAAAGTCATTAAAGTATTAAATTGATATTTTGTATTGACATGCATCAATACATTTTGTTTGGTACATTTGAAATACAATGCTAAATTCTACCTTCCAAGTATGCTTGGCATATAGTATACAGTCTGGAGCTTTGGCTACAAACATAAAGATTACAATAATTGAGATAAACAGGCGGTATTTGCTACCACAGTGTGATGACTAAACTGGTACCGCCGCAGTGACTCACTTTCACCGAAACGGGAGACGGTTATTTTATGATTTAGGTGCATAAAAGTCATCTTCCCGGCCCAATAATATGATTCACATGCAAAACAGTGACAATATTGACATAGTGCGTAACGTTCGTGGCAGGTTTCAAAGGGGCTTTTGGTGTTTGTCATTTACAAAACGAGCCAATATGAGTGACTCCCCTCCCTTAATATTTGTGCACCTTCGCAGCCATGCTCTTTAAAAATGATCGCATACATTAAAATATATTTTGGAGTAAACACAATGCCCATTTGGACATTAAAGATTCATACGCCTGTGGGTCACTCGAGCCACCCTGGTTTGTCGGAACAAGTCCGCAAATTCTGCAAGACTCTAAGTGGGGGAAATGTACTTTTTGTAATCCCTGGATTAGCATAGCAACCAGCTAATGGCCAGGAATGGCGCTCATTTCACCCCAGGCAACACGCTGGCTTGGGTGGGCGTTGGCGGTGATAGTGGAGGGCTCAGACCACCAGCTGCTTTCACAAAGAAGGTGGGCCAAAAACATCAAGACCTGACTCGTCCTTCCTTAAGACAATTTGGGTACTTAGATTTCAATGAAGCATCCGTTGGCTTAGCGCGCGGACCTCACAGCTAGGAGACCAGGGTTCAATTCCACCCTCGGCCATCTCTGTGTGGAGTTTGCATGTTCTCCCCGTGCATGCGTGGGTTTTCTCCGGGTACTCCGGTTTACTCCCACATTCCAAAAACATGCTAGGTTAATTGGCGACTCCAAATTGTCCATAGGTATGAATGTGAGTGTGAATGGTTGTTTGTCTATATGTGCCCTGTGATTGGCTGGCCACCAGTCCAGGGTGTACCCCGCCTCTCGCCCGAAGACAGCTGGGATAGGCTCCAGCACCCTCATGAGGATAAATGGTAGAAAGTCTCCTCCCATGCCACGTGGAAGTGGTTAGTTATTGGCCTCTTAAGTTTTGAAGAAGGCTGCACGGAGTTCGAGTGGTTAGCGCGCAGGCCTCACAGCTAGGAGACCAGAGTTCAATTCCACCCTCGCCCATGTATGTGTGGAGTTTGCATGTTCTCCCCGTGGGTTTCCTCCAACATTCCAAAAACATGCTAGGACTCCAAATTGTCCATAGGTATGAATGTGAGTGTGAATGGTTGTTTGTCTATATGTGCCCTGTGATTGGCTGGCCACCAGTCCAGGGTGTACCCCGCCTCTCGCCCGAAGACAGCTGGGATAGGCTCCAGCACAACACCGCGACCCTCGTGTGGAAAAAGCGGTAGAAAATGAATGAATGAAGGAATACCCCTGCGATCCTAGTCAGGATAAGCGGCATAGAAAATGGATGGATGGAGTCCAACAGGTGGAAAACTTGGGAAGACTAATGTAGTTTCTTGAAGTGTTAATATAAAGGACCTAGTCTTGTATTAAAAACCCTTAAACTGCAACCAATGTCTCTACGGGAAGACAACATCCAGTATTTTTCTGTAAAATTTTAGGGTGACTTGGTTCCATCTTTTTGGGGTGGTCGCTTGCTGCGTAAATGAACACAATCCATGGACCAGCTATCCCGTCTTTGCTGAGTTATTTATGTATAAAAGGCAACTCTGTGTGAAAGAGCTGCCTGTGATTGACAGCTGATCAGTCCGGAATTACCTGGGATGGACTCCAACTTCCCCGCAAACCCTAAGCTGGATAAGCAGTAAATAAGATGGATGGTTATAAAAACCCATAGTTCTCGCAGTTTCTATATGTTATGAGTTGGAAGCAGTAAGAAAACTTCTCCGATTCCCTGAGCGGAGTCTTCAACATGGCTTTCATCACCAATCACCACACGGAATGCTTTGCATTCACGCAAAAAAAAAAAAAACAAAGATGCACGAATATGATGGTTTGGATCTTTGGCAGCAACGAGTGGAAAGCAGACCTCATGCGAAGGAGGCAGACGAGCGTCTTTTTCCCCGACTCGCTCGAGGTTCTGCCTTCCTCTCAGATGTCATCCCAGACTCTCTCTCTCGCAGCATCGCGACCAGAGACAGAAGTTCGAGGCTATACTTTAGCCGTGCGATTATTTATGTACCTGCCATGAGGGCTCCGAGTACGCCAAAACCTCCTACAAACCCTCCCCCCCCTCGAAAGCCAGATGGAACATGGCGGAGTCACCGCAGAGAGCGTCACACTCCCATCATTCCCCACTCCACACTGCTACGAAGGCACCATATGGTGGGTAAACTTCAACATCAGGCTCGGAGGGCTTTGGTTTGTTTGTGAGCTTCAGCCCCACCTGGACTAAGATCAATTTAAAAAGGGGGGGCGAGGGCATATTTGCATGATGAAACAGCAAAAAATCAAAGATCGGGGTTTGTGAGATGATGATATGTCCGTGGTATCCGACTCCGGCTGCTTTTCACAGCTAACGCCTGATCCGCAACTGCAGGAAGCGCATGGTTGCGTGGAATCCATTAATGGCATATTCCAATTGAGAAAGAGATCTGGAGCAGCATCATGTTACTCCGGCAGCTTATGCCGTTTCAGCCCTCGGAAAATACACCGTCGCTGACAGAGAGCCTAATCCAGTGATTGGTTTTACCTTATCACACAATTTAAGGAGTGTACACTTCTAAGCTGGCGGATTGAACCTCTGTTCGATACAGGTTTGCAAAACTGAATCTGTTGAGCCTCCAAGATTTGATATGGGTATTTAAAGCTCTGCGCGGCATTAACCGCGGAGCACAACAAATAGCCTGCCTTTTAACTGGGCCAGGGAATCCCAGGGCCAGTTGGGATGCAAATTGAAATGATCCGAGGGTGGAACGGAGGAGGCGAGGGCGGCGGCGGCGGCGCAAATGGGTGAATGGTGGGGTGGCTGACTGTACATGCCGACATGTACGCTGATGTCTTTGAAATCATATATATACGTATATATATTGTTGAATACTGCGGGGTTATTTTCAATCTATGCACAATGAGAAAGCATATGCAGGCTGTCATGTCCATGTCGGATCAACCGGGGGCGCTATGTGTATCTGGTCACTACACTACATACTCTGATGGACGCATTTGTACCTTGACGCCATTACTGCGATGTTTCCCTATATATGAAATCTACATTGAAAAACAGTAGTGAATGGTTGACCAGAGTTAAAACCCAGAGCTGGGTTTTTGCTGGGGGGGGGTCAAAAGTAGCCCATATCACTGATGATTGTGCCTGCTGCAAGGAGGATCATTCAAACCTGCAATAAAAGCCTGTTGTTTTGGCGATCACATCTGGTGCTTGTGTATCCCATCAAACATTATAGTCACATTACTGACCTAGTGACCGGTGTAGAATTCTACGTATCATATTTTCATCTTTGAATGAGTCATCTCAATGCCTTATATTTAATATATATTAATATAACTTGATATTAATATATTTGAGTTAATTTTAAAATTTTTTAGGCTTAATCTCTGCAAAAGCTGCAAAATTTGAAGCACAAAATCACAATGCACAATAAGCTAAAATGAACTATTAGTCTAAACAGGCAGTCACTGCCCATGCCCAAGTATTTGATGAATATTCAGCATGACATCATGTTTATGACAAGTGTCAAAAATTAATAACTTAGATCATGAGTCACACTCTTGTCTGAGTTTGTTCATATTAGCGGCTGGCACTTAAGCGGTGAATGATGGTGAGACGTTTGCGGCTAACCGCCGTCATCACTGTGGGCTAATTAACTGCTTGTATTTGTTATGACTTTTATTGCTTTAACATTATAATTATGCATATGATATGTGCTTTTTAGATGTGTTTTTTTAGTGTTTATGGCTGGGAAATTTAAAACAGCTTTAATCATTATTGATGTTTTATTATGCATTTAGTCTACTATTCTTGCTTGTGCACCTTTTCCAGGCTCCTATTAGGCGCTATAGCGCTACCTGTTGGTCTGGCATGCACTTACATTTCTTTGCGCTAAAGTGTTTTTTTTTTTCGGAATAGTCTGAATGTCAACGTGAAATGCCAGCGATGTCATCATCCGCGCACACAGTCTCTCTCCCACATAACTTCACTCATTAATTTAGTCTTCTTAATGAGCCGGCGACTTAAGAGTGCAACCTGTGTGCGTTTTATCACAGTAATTAAAAAGGAATAAATGAACAGTGGACATGAGAAGAAGTAGTCCGGCTTTACCAAGCTCGTTAATCAGGTCCAGAATGATCCTTCCAATCACGGATTTTAATTGCCTGCTGCCGTCTTTCTCCTTTTTCCTGACTCGGGCAATAATTTGGTTTTGTGTGTTTGGCCGAGTCCCCGCGGCCCGTTCCGAGCCGAGGCGCCGCATGGTGCATGCGGGGGTGGAGGGCGTGATGGCGTGAGCGCACGCCGGGGTGACTCATGGCGGCGAGTCGATGGGAGACTATAAAGAAAGTATCTCCCCTCTCATGGGGTGTGGTGAGCTTTAAAGGGGCTTTGGCATACAACTTTAAAGAGCCCAAGTTTTAAATCCGAGGATATACTGTTAAACCTCGCGGGAGGCTTATTGTTTTCAAGGCTTCACATATAAGCACAGTTAACCCTGCCGATGCCATTGAAGCCTGCGGCCCGGTGTGTGCTCATTATAGCCCTGCCCGAGCCCGTCATCAGCGGGGCAGGCGTGATGCATTCACTCTGCATGTTCCGCTTATTACTGGTATCACTTGAAAGCATCGCACCCTCTCCCACGCGTACCTGCCAACATTTGCATTGAACAGTACAGGACATTTTCCACACAAAATGGGGGAAATAAGTGAAATATATTTGTTTACGGCAATGGACTCCATCATCAATGAGGAAGAAAGTACAGAATTTATACAGAAAGTGAAAGTTATGTTTGTGTAGAAGTGATAGTTAAGCCTGAGCATTGCAACTGTTGTGCGTCCTCCAGTATTTTTCCACTAGTCAAATGTTGTGCAACTCCGATTGTGCTATGTGAGTGTGTCAAGAAGCCTACTATAAGAAGCTATTTATCTGAATCTAAAGGTATAATAGTAATATCTAACACAGAAAGCTATTTAAACATTGACACATATGGGGGTTTAACAGGTTTCCGACGTTATTTAGTGTGTTTCCTATAATACTGTCCTGCGGAGTTGGGTCTTGAGTTGTGGTCTCGATCCAATACCAGGCCCATATCAGCTGATACCGATACTTTTTACCTGGACATTGGTGAAGGTTTTTCACATTTTTCATTTATGCATTCATTTTCTATAGCGCTTATTTTCACTAGGGTCGTGGGGATGCTGGAGCCTATCCCAGCTGTCTTCGGGCGAGAGGCGGGGTACACCCTGGCCTGGTCGCCAGCCAATCACAGGGCACATATAGACAAACAACCATTCACACTCACATTCATACCTATGGACAATTTGGAGTCGCCAATTAAGCTAGCATGTTTTTGGAATGTAATATTTTTTCGATCATTATTACAATCACGGGGCTGCACGGCGGTCATGTGGTTAGCGCGTAGATCTTACAACTAGGAGACCCGAGTTCAATTCCACCCTCGGCCATCTCTGTGTGGAGTTTGCATGTTCTCCCCGTGCATGCGTGGGTTTTCTCCGGGTACTCCGGTTTCCTCCCACATTCCAAAAACATGCTAGGTTAATTGGCGACTCCAAATTGTCCATAGGTATGAATGTGAGTGTGAATGGTTGTTTGTCTATATGTGCCCTGTGATTGGCTGACGACCAGTCAGGGGTGTACCCCGCCTCTCTGAGGATAAGCGGTAGAAAATGAATGAATATTACAATCACAATAAAAGACATGACAACCATTTTGTGCAATGCGGTGCGTTTAATGGCGGAAATCAAGTGGGATTAATTAAAGCACGGTATCAATTAGAGAGGACGTTGAGGATATAGGCAGCATACTTAGAGTGGTGAGCAGAACGTCTTAGTCCACTACTCACAGTCATGTTTCACATATAGTACAAGTAGCAGGATTACACAAGAAAATACTTTGACTTTGCAGAAGGGGCGTGTATTGGCCAAGGAAGACTTCAATTATGGTGAGGATCTGGGTAACAGTGCGGCTTCATGAGTGTATTTATTTTGAGTGTTTTTATTTTTATGACACGACTGGAATTTGTCATCGGCCGTGAACCAGGAAGTAGTCCTCAAACCAAAGGATCCGATACATATTTTGGCCTTGGTGGAGGTCCGTACTTTGCTGGGTGACATCCTGATTCTGGATGGGGCATTATTAAAAAATAATAATCATATCACGGCCCTTTGCTCCAGCATGATGTCATCCTCTGTTTACCGCTGCATGTGCAAGAAAGAAGACCAAAGAAAAGAAATAGTTGGCCCTCTTCTCATGACTTTATCATCAGAGCATGAAATATCTAACTCTGAAGTTTCCTTTGGGTTTTTTCTTCTTCGTTCTCCTCCAGATTCATTAAAACAGGATCAGCAGTAACAAGCGTGCATGAACATATATTTGATAGTCTTTTTTTTTTTTTTTCATTTTTACAACATCCAGGCCAAGTTAACAAGCACAGATGTGACTAATTTCCTCTCTTTCTCTTTATTAAAAGATTCAAATCGCCACATAAGAGACTATTCCTTTAGTTAAAAACTTTGAACGGTGCCCTCTCCATAAATCCTCAACTATCACTTATTACTTTTGTCTCTCTTTCCACACCCAACACTTCACTCCATAACCACCCAACCTTTTATTTTTTCACTAGCTCATCATGCTGAGGCGGCGTGGAGGAGTCAGATATGATTGCGTCGTCACGTATCGATCCGACCTGCCTCGTATTGATCCGCCCGACTGGTGCAGGAGGCCTGAAATTGAGTTCAACTGGCGCAGTTGTTGCCTTTGACTTCATCTGTGAGTACACCGCACTGGACTGTATGGCAGGGAATGATAGGGAACTGAAACTACTAATAAAATGGCCGTATTTTTAAAACGGTCAAATCATTGACGTTTATATCACAGCCGAACATGTTGCTGAAAGACATAGAGTTAAGATAACCTTTTGTTTGGGAGTTTTTCTTACTTTATGGTGGTTTAATGTGACTTTTTATAATATCCGCCCAAGTGGCAATGTAGTTTTGAATGGGTTTTTTTTTAAATCCAGTTGAGCTGAATGAAATTGTTGAATAACAAGATGGAAAATTATGCCTTTTCCATCCATCCATTATCTATGCTGCTTATTCTCACTCGGTAGGTTGCTGGAGCCTATCCCAGCTGACTGTGGCCGAGAAGCAGGGTACACCTTGGACTGGTCGCCAGCCAATCGCAGGGCACATATAGACAAACAACCATTCACACTCACATTCATACCTATGGACAATTTGGAGTCGCTAATTAACCTAGCATGTTTTTGGAATGTGGGAGGAAACCGGAGTACCCGGAGAAAACCCACGCATGCACGGGGGAGAACATGCAAACTCCACATGCAGAATCGAACCTAGGTCTTCCTGGTCTCGATTCATGCTAACCACTTTTTCAACCACGCGGCCCATAAAAATGTTTATTTATTCATTAATTTTCTACCACTTATCCTCACAAGGGCCGTGGGTATGCTGGAGCCTATCCCAGCTTTTTTCGGGCGAGAGGCGGGGTACACCCTGGACTGGTGGCCAGCCAATCACAGGGCACATATAGACAAACAACCATTCACACTCACATTCATACCTATGGACAGTTTGGAGAAAACCCACGCATGCACGGGGAGAACATGCAGAGATGGCCGAGGGTGGAATTGAACCCGGGTCTCCTAGCCGTGCAGCCTAAAAATGTTTAATAAAATTCAATTTTGTATAAAAAAAAGTGTCAAACTGTAACACAAAGGTATAAAACTGAATTTGGTGTATTGTTGCACCCCTAGTATTTACAATTTTTAATGTAATTATATAAATATGGAATATTTTTGGCACCCCTGGAGGCCACGGCACCCTGAGCCTATATTGCCTAATAGGCCAGTCGGCTCTGCTATAAAGTGTGTGTAGTGGAAGTAAAATAGCCATCTAGCATTTTCACATTTTCCCAGTTAATACATGATTTTTATCGTTTATAATGCTGTAAATACCTAATAAACCAAGTATAAACTGTGTACAAACCAAGGCTCTCCAATGTAAAGTAGTGTATGAGCCTTTTTTAATGGCTTATTGCAATCTAAATCAACAAGTCATGCACAATGGAAAGAGTTTGAGAATGCTTCACACTCATGTATGTGTTGTTTTTAGAAGAACTGCTGCTTAATAGCTTGACCTGCTGTCTCTTAAAAGGCAATAATGGTGATATAAAGCGGCGTGATACAGTACCGCACCATAAAAGTGACCCCGATTGCCGTCTTAATTTAATATTCCGCCGCCGCTTGTCTTTGTGGCTAATAGACTCAGATTCTAATCTGTGGCCAAACTGATGTAGTCCCATTAAGTGCTAATGGAGCGAGGGCCACTTAGCATGCTCTGAGGTTAAGGACCTTTATCTGAGGCGTGGCTGCTCTTTTGTTGTCGCCGCTGTTAAGCTGATTGCACGCGGGCCATCTGGCTGCCTGTGTGGTCTCGCACGCTCGCTTGTAGACTGGAAAAAAATGAAAAAATGCAAATCTGCATCACGCTGACAGCTGATGTATTGGTATATATCGGAATATATATACAATATTAGGAATTTACAATAAATTGGGGTGGCCGCAGAGTGACCAGGGGTGGCCACGGCCACCACATACGTGTTAGCGAGGCCCATGTACTACTGCTTCTCCTCCGATTTGATGTATGATTGATCTCACGCATGCATAAGACGTTCTTTGCACACACGCACAGAATTTGGCTGCACGCTGCCGCACAATGCACGCTGGCTGCCACGGCACGTTCGCTTCCCAGAGGCCTGGACACTTTTCTGGCAGTGCACACAAGATGGATGGCGTCAAGGGGTAAAGAAAGACAATGTCCTGCTCGGAGGGGAAATTTATGGAGCTGGACAAGCGGTGCAGCAGAGCCATATGTTTAAGACAGGAGAGAGCTTCTTCCAGATGCAATCAAATACATCTCAATTAGAGATTTTTTTTTTTTTTTTTTTACCCCTTTGCGCCCCTCATTCTTCCAATAATTCCCGCTTTAATTTGACGGGATCAAGACGGACTTCTTTTATGAGAAGCTGGACGAGATGTCAGGACAATCCTCCTCTCACCTGGGATCCTTTGGCCTGCATATTTTTTTTATTCCTATTTATGATGGTATATTTCTTAATTTTTTTTCTAATCTGAGATTTTAACCGAATCAAAACATTTTAAAAACAATTTCACAAATTATAAAACTAATAATTTTCCTAGCACTCGCTTTTCCAAACGAAAGAAATGACTCTTTATTCTATATGGCGTTCATGTATTGTGTTATTAATGTGATGGTGGGGAGCTTGCAGCAAAATGAAAGCAGGTGACACCCGCCATCTAGTGGCAGCCGATGCAACTACACCACGCTGCTTTCAAATGACATTCCTATAGCAGTGCTGCAGTTGAAATGATCGTTATTTATTGCTTCAAAAATTAAAAAAAAACAAGTCAAATGCAAATTGTAGTCATCAAATAATTTATTTGTACAATTTAGGCAACATTTTCTTATATTTGTACTTTTGTAATGTATTTTTTGTTACATCTATTTTTTAGATATTAGGTTTTATTCATTCATTCATTCATTCATTTTCTAGCTGTTTTCGGGCATAGGTTTTATTAGGAATAATTAAAAATATTATATTCACACATATAGAATACAAGTGAATGTTTTACAGTAATTAAAAATCAAAACAATACGTTTGAATGGGGAGAAAAAGTCATTTGGAACGACTCAGTGGATCATCTTGAGGATGAAAAGAGCTTCAACATGTGACCACCCCGATCATGTGACAACGATCATTTAACCGTGCGGCCTGACCGAATAAGACACTTCACAGCATGCTTTGCAGCTCCTAATACAAAACGTGTATCCTAAATTGCCGGATGTTCATCAGGTGGGCGTCGTCCCAGCAACAGGCCACGCCCCTCTCCCTCTCAACATGGAGGCTCTCCTGAGTTGTGTCGGCGGACTTAAGTGTAGGCCACTTAACTACCTATAAGCCGGGGTAGTGATCATCTCATTTATCTGGGATTATTGCAGTGAATTTACTGTTTGGTCTTCTTCCAGGCCCAAAATGTCAAGTCCAAAGTCATGTGTGCACTAGCTTTATTCCGTAAGACCTCGGCAGATCCGCCCAAAGCTGCTCGCAGTTGATCTTTGGATCGAGCATGAAATAAATAAATCCTCTTTAGCAGATCAATATTCATCCTATTTAATGCTGGATGTGAAACTGCTGGATTTGAGGTGGCGACGCTGATGTACAGCTAATCGTTGGAAAATAAGCAGCCGGGGCTTTGCCGTTCTCGCCGCGCGTCGCGTAAAACGGGGAAGAGGGATGGCGTGGCCCCTAATTTATGCCGTCCAATAAGCGGGCAGGAGAGTGTGTTGTTGACACTGCCAGCTAATGCTGTTAGCATGTATTGCACATTCATTGTTATTCCCCGCTCCCTCTGCTCTATTGCTTTGTGGCCACAGCAAGCAAGGGGTCACGACCTTTGCCTGGATCGGATTCCCTCGCTTCCTCCGGGAGCAAATTGGTTCTGATGCAAGGAAAGGCTGGACGCAACATTAGGCACAGCGTCTAGTGAGATTAGATATGAAATGTGTGTTTACATACGGTGCTTCCAAAAGGCCTGTGATCTATCCGCGGTGGTGGGTTGCGGCAGGTGTAATATCGTGATATTGGTATTGGAAATTGAAAGTTGGACAATATCGGCATAATGGACATCCCTATGGATTATACTATGCATTAAAGAATAATCTTACCTGCTTTACTTATGCTAGTATACAAACATTTGTGATGTTTTCATATGTAGTTAGAGATTATTTGTAATGGTAATGGTTTTATTTCATTTGAACATGCATCAGATTACAATTGAATGCATCACAGTTCACAGTTCCACATGTCCAAAAGGAGTAGGAAGAAGCAAAGCTTATTAAATCCTACCCCTCCATCTGGTACTTTTACAATCAGTAACTGTTACATTTGTTCACCTCCTGCTTTCCTAATATAGTTTAAGTTTTTTTTTTTTTTTTCTTTTGTCACGTACCGAAGTACGAGGTGATATAACCATCCAATGACATAATGGGTACCACAGTAACTGTCAATATTGTGATATGTATAGCATATGTATATGTCAAATATTATACAATATAGACAGGTGTATGCCAGTGAATTGAAATATGGTGCAAAAAATTATTTCAGGAGTTCAATTAAGACAAAAAATTGTCTTGTCACGAACCATATAGTTAATAATATTCAACTTTTTGATCATTTTCTGAGGTTTTATGAGGAATAATTGTCCAAAAGCATATTTTCACTTTCACTTTTTCACTTGTTGAATTGAACTACTGAAATAAATACGCTTGTCAAAGGTACTCTTTTAAGATGCACCAGTATTGCAGAACAATAGTGCTATATTTTTGGTAATTCAATTCAATAAAGAGGTCATATTATTCCGAATATTCCGGCCATATTGGGGTGGTTTCAGTTTGGTTAAGAACAAAGAGAAGTGGCTGACAAAAGGTGCCGAGCTGGGGGTGTACGCTGAGGATTTTGGGCTCAAGCAGCTGAAGTGCTGCGAAAAAGAAAGATATTTGGCGTTTCTCCTCAGCAAATAACCCCTGGGGGTCTTTGAGAGCTATTTAAATAAACAAAAGCAAAAAGGGGGCAAGAAGCACGGCCTGGGGGGGGGGGGGGGGGGGGGGCAAAGCCAAAGTGTTATTAGTGTTGTTGTTGTGCAGCTTCATTGGAGGCCAGTGTGTGTTATTTTCAAGACACTTTTAACTCCAACTGAGAATCACAGATTTAGTTGAGTGGATTTTGTTTGTTTTTGCCATCTCATCCATTTAACACAGCTCCAATTCACTTCATGTTTATGCAGTTCTCTTTGATGACCACTAGAGGGAGCCCACTGCCCTAAGAAGACCTATACATGTACATAGTTTAATATCACTAAAAGAACAACCTGTATTTTCCAACATTGTCCTCAGGTGTGTCATCCATCTTTGATGAATATGCATGGAATTTAAATTTCAACAGTGGAGTCCGACCATGTGGTTTAAATCTTAACCAAAGGATTTGATCCCAAACACAAACAAAAGCGACAATCCAACACCTTCTAATGGATTCTAATGAATTCTTGGATTTGGGCGTTAAAGCAGCAGGCAGCAGAGAGGATGTGAGCACTAACGGTACACAGACATCAGAATATTTAATATACGTGTGACATAACACGGTTATGTTTATTAGCCGTAGAGTAGAGGAAACAATTGCACCGGTCAGCTGTGATGTGTCTGCCACACCACTAGAGACTGAACTGGGTCCACTTTTTTTTTTTAACCCACAAAAATCTCCAGCAACCAGTCCAGGGTGTACCCCGCCCCTTTTTATTTTAGCATTTTATTTGTATTAAATCACCAGGGTTGCCTTCTTGTAGAATCACTGTGATTTATGATAATTATTAGTAGTAGGTATCATTTTTATTACTAGTAAACTAGTACCACTAGTTTTGGGGTGTCCAAAAGACGCCCACGGGACAATTTGTAGTCCGCTGTATATTTTTATTGCACCGCGGCACATTGTAGGGGAAAAACAAATCACAAAAATAGTGCAAAATATTAATTTATAATATTAATATTATGTAAATAAACAGCAAAAAATTTTAAAAAATACAGCAAAAAGCACAGTGTAAAGAGAAAAGGCTGAAATGCTCATCCAAATTATTAATAATTGTATATATATATATATATATATATATGCAGCTTTTTATAATACAAATATCAAAGTGGCCTCTGCATTGAGTTTTCAGTGATGGAAAAAGTACACTTTTTTTTTCGATGTGCAAAAACTAAATTTAAAAGAATAAAGTCTACCTTGGCCCAAGGTCAAAGGTCACATAAATCCCCACTTTTGAGAGCCGTCTCAGGCAATGCCTGTTACGATGGATTATTACAATAAACTGAAATTTGGAGAACAAAGTCGTAACTTCATGGAAAAAAAAAATCCTTGACACAGCTATGAAAACTTGTGTGACCTTTGACCTCGGGCATATGGAAGGGGGCGGAAGTGAGAAGGTTTAGCCATGCTAATTTGTTTGTGCTCAACTGCTGTTTTGCTGCCACGTAGTAAATAAAAGCTTTCCTACCTTCCTGATGTTATTTCCCCTCTGACACAAATGTAATATTATGACTTTAATCTTGTACATTTTTGACTTTTTTGGTAACGGCCGTAAAGGTCTTAATACTCCATTGAATAAAAAACATCAGGCGCAACATTGTGAAATAAATACGGACCCCTGCCGGCCACCAGAGTTGATAGAATAGTGACGTGTTTCTCAATTCGTATTACCGTGTTTGCGCCTGAATCTGTTTGTGTTTGTCTCCAGCCAGCTAGCATGCATTGACTGCCAGCAATGTAAAAGTGTGTGTTCAAGTTTATAACCTCTACATGGCTGATTTTTTTTTTTAATGAATGCAGCACAGAAGTTATTACTGTTTTTATGACGCCACCTTAATGACAAGTCGCTTTACTGACACGTTATTTTCTCCCCAAACAGGCAATTTGTTCATCTTTGGCCTGGGAGAAAGAAAAACCTCATTGGGTGAGTTTCCGTCAGCGTCTCTGCTGTTTTGTCAAGGAAAGAACACATAAAAAGCAAAAAGTGAGTTAACTGATTACTATTATTATTTTTAATTTCTATTCAAGACTATCTGTGCATTAGAGGTGGGTAATACTGCATATTTTTTTATGATACCAAGTACTGTACAGTAAATACAGCTACTTTTGCAGTCATCTAACGGTCAGTACTACAGTTATATTCCATCGCCATGTTTCCTACTACTTCTACTCCATTTTACAACAAAATATATCCTTATCGGTTGGCACGTATCACGTTTGCGGCAAAGATACGGATGCTTTTTTTTCCACAGATTGCTCGAGCGATGGAATTAAGACTTAATTTCCCTGATCCTTCGGCTTCCAGAAATGGAGCGCCGTCGTACGCTTCCATCCCCTCCCTTGCGGGGGCCTCCATCCACGCACGGCGAGCTAGCGTAAGCCCTAGCTAAGTCACTTTTAGCTCCGCCGCCTCCGCTTGTGTTCGCTGGCTCATGCTGAGTAAAACCGTGTTAATCTGGCCTTCGCGGCGGGACTAAGTCGCTCCATTTCCATCCGCTGTTAACCTGGAGATGCTGCGGCGGCCATTTGGAATGGCTGGCTGGAGGGTTTGGGTGGCTACTGTTCTCCTCGCCACTGGCTTTTGCGCGGATCACATACACACACACACGACAACACACACTCTGTGAATTTTATGTCAAAGTCTATTGCTCGGTCCAGCCTGCTTTGCATTCCGCCCAGGCTCCAACCATCTGCAGAATAAGAGTGGAGAGCGCTAGCCATCGAGCAGTGACTGCACCAGTTGGCATATGTTACTTATGTACGCCATTAAAAACATGTCCAGCCTAACCGAAACGGATGAACAGAGTGAGACCTCTTGTTAGTCAGAGTGTCACTTTGTTTCTGTCGGGTTCCATAGAACAATGGCTGAAGAGAGTGAGACCGCCTGTTAGTCAAATTGTCACTTTGTTTCTGTAGGGTTCCATAAAACAACAGCCGAATAGAGTGAGACCTTTAATTAGTCAGAGTATCACTTTGTTTCTGTAGGGTTCCATAGAACAACGGCTGAACAGAGTGAGACCTCTTGTTAGTCAGGGTGTCACTTTGTTTCTGTAGGGTTCCGTAGAACAACGGCCGAACAGAGTGAGACCTCCTGTTAGTCAAATTGTCACTTTGTTTCTATAGGGTTCCATAAAACAACGGCCGAACAGAGTGAGACCTTTAATTAGTCAGAGTATCACTTTGTTTCTGTAGGGTTCCATAGAACAATGGCTGAACAGAATGAGATCTCTTGTTAGTCAGAGTGTCACTTTGTTTCTGTAGGGTTCCACGGAACAACGGCCGGACAGAGCGAGACCTCTTGTTAGTTTAAGGCAATCAGCAACCCGAAGAAAGCAAATGCTGGATTTTACCAGATGAATTTTGTGCTACAAATGATTGTCAATAATCAATAACATTTGTCAACATAATAATATTAGTTCAAGGCTTGAGTTCCAAGCGTCCACCTTAGCTATTTGAATTATTCTTCTCACAACTTTTGCACGAAATGAATATTTACCTGCGTTCATACGGAACTCTGTTTAGCATCCTACCAAGCACAGCGATGTGACAAACAGAGCAGCCCCGCTAATCCGCGTACCTTACGTCAGGACATGCAAAGTTACGGAAGCGCCGCTGTTAGTGCACACAGAGGCCGGCGTGTGTTTTGTACGCTTATCAGCAGCACGGACGAGCAGGTTGAGGTTGTTGCCGAAAAGCTGTCGTCAGTAACGCTCCGACTCGTAAGCCCGTGTTTGTTGTTGCGGGAGGAGGCAGAGGGCGGGGCTTATCAGCAGCGCCTGTCCGCACGGTGTGATGCTTTGCAGGACTGGTCTCCTGCAGATAAACGTTATTACAGTGATGCATTAAACATGCACAGGAGGAGGCGTGATTACTGATGATGCGTATCTAAAACTTCTGTGTGTTCCGTGTGACAGTTTGGACTTTTTGACTTGATTTCTAGTTCTGTGCTCTTTATTTTTTATTTTTATTACATCTGTTTCCGCTTTGGAAGTAATGCTTGACTTTTTCTCCAGTTTGACGTACCTGCATGTTGTTTATAATCAGCGTTCTAATTAGTGCAGCTTCAGCTAGTCGGCGGTTCTTTATTTTTTTTGGACTATAAAAATTTCTTTCATGTTCCCGTTTCCACTTCCCATGATAACTTTTTTGTTTGCGTAGCTGCATCTAATTTCTTTATTCATTCATTTTCTACCGCTTATCCACACGAGGGCCACGGGGTTTGCTGGAGCCTATCCCAGCTGACTTCAGGCGACAGGCGGGGTACACCCTGGACTTGTCGCCAGCCAATCACAGGGCACATATAGACAAACAACCATTCACACTCACATTCATACCTATGGACAATTTGGAGTTGCTAATTAACCTAGCATGTTTTTGGAATGTGGGAGGAAACCGGAGTACCCGGAGAAAACCCACGCATGCACGGGGAGAACATGCAAACTCCACACAGAGATGTCCGAGGGTGGAATCAAACTCCTGTCTCCTAGCTGTGTGACCTGCATACTAACCATTCAACTACTGTGCAGCCAATTATAATTTTATTTTATGTATTTTGTTTTCTGTGCGGAAAAGTCTTGATGAGACATGAACCCTAACCTGACCTTTATATTAATATTTATCATCAACGTAGCAGCAAAACAATTATTTCAACAAGGTCAAGCCCAGCAAAGAGCCTTTCAAGGCTACTGAATTCCTAACATATTTTTCTGGAAATACTATATTAAAACGTGTTTTCCTTCTATATATTTATGTACAGTCAGTAATACCTTGGTTATAACAGTTAACTGGTTCCAGACCTAAGCGTGACAGAAAATGAGCCATTTAAGACATAAATATGACTCATGTGTGTTGCTATGGCAGCTGAGTGGGTGGCGGACAGGAAGTGACGTCGCAGAGTACCCGGAGAAAACCCACGCATGCACAAGGAGAACATGCAAACTCCACACAGAGATGGCCGAGGGTGGGATTGAACTCGGGTCTCCTAGCTGTAAGGTCTGCGCGCTAACCACTTGACCGCCGTGCAGCCCTTCAATTGTCTAGGTGCCAATGTAATTGCACAACTAGTAATCAATGAAAATGTTTTCGCAACATTCATCCCAGGATATTTCTACAAGTTGTTAATATGAAGCTAATCCACACAAAGTGTCCTCCATTACTCCGTGCTTGCTCCGAGAATGTCGTTATCAGCGACGCTGTGTGGAATACAAGTTAAAGGACATCCCGTCTTATCTCGCCGCTCGTCAGGACACTCCAGGCTGCGGTGCCGGAGGACGACAGTCGTCTCCGTCGCTCACCGGCCCAGCCTTTCGCGACTGGACATCGTCAGCAGAGGTTGCCTCGCGTGGTTTCAGGCAGGAATGTTGCCGTTCTTATCAGTCGTTAAAGAGGTTCTGGACCTTGCGGAGGAAGACTCAAGACGAGTTGGTTGGGTTTTTTTTGTGCTCGGGTCCGTTTGGCAGATTTAAAGCCACAGTGACTCTTGAGTGTCACTGAGGGCTGATTTAAGATGTTTGCCTTCTCCAGCCTTTTACCCCCCCTCTGTAGAACATTCTGAAGTTAAGATATTAGGTTAGTGCAGGAGTATGGGGGGCTAAGTCTTTTAGGGTGCGGTGCCGCTTTGAGGGCTCTTTTTACGTACATTTTGGATAGTAAAGATGCCAAAAGCAACCCAGTGTACCCAACCAAGTGAACAAAACAAACACACTTCAGCTTTGTGTTGTAGATGTCCAAACAATGTCAACAACAGAGTCCAAAGTACAGCTAGGGGGATATTTATTGGCCCCTTGGGGGCTATTTATTGACATTTGAGATAAAAAATACATAAAGAATGCAATTGTAGTAATAACACAACAAGATGATAACCAAAGTTCCACTTTTTTAATATGGGGAAAGCAATCATCATCATTTTGATTAAATAGAAGAAATAACCACAGTGGTCCAAATTGTAGAATAATACCCAAGTGTGACATTGTTGGCGCCCCAAGCCACTGGAGGATGTTGGATTCCCGCTAAAGCCTGCACGTGAAGCAAAGTTCATCCACTTGATGCTGATGAGACTTTGGGGACTCAACTTTGTTTTCCTTGAAGAAGCGAGCGGGATTTTCTCTCAGCTGTGAAGTTGCTGCTACTTTCTTTCCTCTGGGTCATCTCTCATCCCATAATCCCTCACTCTCCTCCTCCTCCTCTGCTGCAGGAGGGCGAGTAAAGGATGAAATTACCACGGCGACGACTGACAGCCTCTTTGGGGCGGCCGAGTGGCCAAGTCACCGACTTGTTCCCCAGCGTGGCGCGAGCGTCGGCGGGATTAGAAGCAAACAGTCAAAGGTGCTGACCCCACGCCTCCATAGAAAGGGGGTCGTCGGGATGCAGAGGAAGACCCCTACGGCCGTGTAAGGACTGGCGCTGTGACGTTGTCGGGTTACCATGACCCTGTCGCCATGGCGGTGAGCGCTCATCAAAGCCAAAGTAAATCCTGCCGCTTGCAGCGAGCAGATTGACGTGTAGACTCAATCTGGCCTCTTCCTTAAAGTCATCATCGCTGGAGTTAAACAGGGAATGTGTTTATTTCTCATTCTCTTCAACAAATACATATTTCTCTTTAGTTATCGCCGCCAAAAAATACCCACAGCGCCCCCGCTTCATGGGCCTGGAAGCTTTGATTGTGTGGCAACAAAGGGGGCGACCCCCTCCACATGACGGCCTGGCCAGTTTTTAATTGGACTCCCGCTGAAGTAAAGACACAATAACAAAGTGTTACACGGCCGTGTGAAAACCAGAGGTCAAAGGGCCGCTTCTCAAGCAACAATGCATGAAACTACTTCAGTATATTCCGCATATTAGCCGGATGTCATAGCTTGATGGATTTATTTCCACGCCGAGTGTAAACAGTCATGTCTAGTGATCATTAGTGATCATTTTTACTGTGACACAATGCCAGACAACACAAAGCATCAAAGCGACTTTTTGGTACTAAAACAAAAGCCCACCTCCCTGACCTCAGGAGACAGAACATGTAAACACGTGCACTGACGTGCATGTTACACACTCATTCTCCATCTCCAGCCTTAACGACCACCGCGCTGAGATTAATGACCGTCAAGAATGCGGGTTATAGGCGAGGTCGATTAGGGGAGGAGCAATGATTCATTTTATATTTAGTACATTTTCACTGAATGCAAGCTCACATTGCTTTTAAAAAAATACACCATATATCTTGAAAAATTGTGTTTTTCTTTTAGATATGGCCCAATAGTATTTCCACGCTAAGGTACGGAAACACCCATGATGTCACTCTGACAATAAAAGTGGAAAGTTGATGATGAATTTCACCAAATTGCCAGGCTCTGCTGGGGAATAGCACATAAAGTACACAAGGAGACGGTTTATGAAGTATAATAACGTTCAGCATTGATGTGTGGCCCACCACAAGCCACACATCAAGAGTGATGAGCTGCACCACGGTGGAGGTGAGCCTGTGACTGAGTGGGTGCGACACAGCCTTGCATGCAAAGATGAACGAGATCATGGCAGGGAATTTAACCAAGTAGATGTGTTACCCAAGTGGTGTGCATATACAGTACAGGTGTACAGTTCAGTGGGTAGTTTAGGTTGTGTATCACGTATTTGTTGACTTGTGTTTGTTTGGCGGGCTGCACGGCGGTTGAGTGGTTAGCGTGCAGACCTCACAGCTAGGAGACCCAAGTTCAATCCCACCCTCGGCCATCTCTGTGTGGAGTTTGCATGTTCTCATGTTTTCTCCGGGTACTCCGGTTTCCTCCCACATTCCAAAAACATGCTAGGTTAATTGGCCACTCCAAATTGTCCATAGGTATGAATGTGAGTGTGAATGGTTGTTTGTCTATATGTGCCCTGTGATTGGCTGGCCACCAGTCCAGGGTGTACCCAGCCTCTCGCCCGAAGACAGCTGCGATAGGTTCCAGCACCCCCGCGACCCTCGTGAGCATGTTTGTTTGGCACCATGGGTAATGTAGTTCTCTGCATAGCTGCACGTGAAATGGAGTTAAATCATCAAAAAATGCTTTAAATGAAATACTTTGGAAGCAAATTCAAATGCTTGGCGGGCCACATGGGACCCTCAGGCCGTAGTTTGCCCATCCTTAGTCGAGCACCATGTGGTTTTCATTAGGACCGAAGTTCCTTGCATCATTTTCAATACATGTGAAGATAAGATGCATGTCCTTTTTTTTTGGACTTCAGTCTGCCAGCTGCTGTGAGTCATTGGGACAAGTGGGGGGGCAGGGGGGGAGACCTTTTGCCTGATGGCTCCACCCTGAGCTTAGCACCATCCATCTCCATCATACCCCCACTCCACACTGTCGCCAGTCAAGCCCCCCCCACACACACACACATGTGAATGTCAATGCAGTCAGCTCACTGTCTGCACCATACGCTAATACGTTGTCATCATGCTAACATAGCTCCATGGTCAACCCTGAGTCCAGGTCATCTGATTTATGCCTGGGGGGGTGCAACCCCTTCTGCAGACATGTGCATGAGGTGTGCACATCACACACACACACACACACACACACGTGTGTTTGACCATGAAACCCCGTTACTGTACCCACCCGGCCCGTAATGGGAGTCTTGTTTACAAAACGGAGCACCTGGGTCAAAGTCCTGCTGGGGGTCACTCGTTGAGGAGGTGCAGAGTCCGAGGGAGTGGATGCCTTCTTCCTCCTCCACATGCACTCAGAAAGTAGTACTAGTAGTACTTTTAATGCACAACATCATCATCAAACTTACCCATTCATCTAACATACTTCTGCACAGTACTACTAGCTGTAGCTGTTCACGTTTATGTAAATATCAGGGTTCAGTGCTATGTAGTCAAGCCTTTTTAGATTTTTATTCATGTAGCCTCTTCGGCAATGTGTGTACCCCCAGGGGTACGTGGACCCCACTTTGGGAACCGAGACAATACATGATTGGCCACAAACTGTAATGGCTGTGAAGATGTAGTCACCAATGCAATTTTAATTTCATGACTAATGTAAGATATCTCGCCCAAAGACAGCTGGGATAGGCTCCAGCACCCTCTGCGACCCTCCTGAAGAAAAGTGGTAGAAAATGAATGAATAAATGTTTTTTTTTACACATTTACACAATATGTGGTGAATAGCACTCTTATTTTGAAGACCAGAAATGTGTTGCGAATGTTTCATGACGGTTAAGATGAGCTGGGAGCAAAAATAAACGTTCACTCAGAACTTGTGTGATGTCAGCAAGTATCGTAAAACACTCCTTTACATTAAGCCGCAAAACACAACACAGTATAAAAACACTCACATACACACAGCCGCACTGGCATGCTCTGCTAAACTAAGCTAATCGTGCTAGCTTCCAGAGAGACGTTTTTTTTTTTTTTTTTGTCAGGTCGCTGTGTGACATGTTTAGTTCCGGAGTGGGCGGGCTAGTGTTTGTGATGAGATTCCGCTACAATTGAGCAATGTGCTTCAAAATCGGGGTGTACACAAACCAAGGTTTGACTTTATATGTTTTTTTGCAGAATGCTTCAGTCAGCATTTTATTAATGTATTGAAAGTTGATGTGTGTAGACCTCCATGTGTGAAACTGAGTCCACACAATCCTAAGAGACCAAATATATTTCCGCGGAACTAGAAAATAGAATTCACGCAGTAGATTTCCAATGTTTGAGACAAATCTGGACATCCATCTGGTTTTAGCTGGGAGAGGTGACCAAGAAGCTGAAAGTGGTGACCAAGAACCAGATGGATCAAGAGACCCATGTTGCAAAGGGATAATGAAGGATTGAGAATGGATTCATGCAGAAAAAAAAAAGTGAAAAAGTAGAATCCACTGTCGGAGGATGAAATGCGAACCGAGCTGACTGTACTCGAACGTAATCCCTGAATGAGAGGTGAGTCGAGGAGTCACGGAGGCTCACTGCTAACATGGCCGTAGAGCCGCTGGTAATACTCCAGATTACGGCACACCACAGCGAGACCTATCACTTCAATTGGTTTATTCCCGAGGCCATGACGGCGTTACATGAGAAGACAAACCGGCGTGGAGCCATGCCGGAGGGATCGACGCTGGGGGTCATCAACAGGTCAGGACAAATGTCAACTTTGACTCGGCTTAAAATGGAAGAGCTGGAGTCTGTGTGTGGTTTTAAGAAGCTCCTAAAATAGCCAATCGTTTCCATCATGGCGGCGATGGAGCATCCTTCTGAAGGAGACAACTGACAGTCGCTTGTCTTTGCTGTTGTCCATCATCCGATTCCAACAATATGGACGTCTGTGAAGGGAGATTAAGTGTCAAGCTTTTATTTTGTTAAGGGATCTCGCGCCTCTGTGCTCTTCGCTAAATATAACTGAACTCCATCAAAGGTTTGGGATTTCTGGTGCAGGTGCTATTTGGTTTGTGCCAGCGCTCCAGTCCCAGAATGCCGCGGGCTCGAACACCGGGATTACATGCTAAGTTTGTGTTTTACAGCAGCTGTTGGCAGGGAGTCACTCGGCGGGCTAAAAGGGGACGTGAAAGCCCTGCGGCCATTGTGCTTTGTGCTGACTTTCATTGTTCCGTTTGTGCGGAAAAAGTCACCACCGTCGTGTTTATTTTACAACTCCGATGCTGGAGGTCACCAACTGGGGTTTTAAAGAGGGAATAAAAAGGCAAACAATACAGTACGATGGGGTCCTATCGAGTCGCAGAGCCCACCAGGCTAATCTGGGTGGCTGAAGATCTCCTCTAAGTCGCCCATGCAGCGCCTCTCAGGTCATTGGAGATTTTGATTTACGAGGCGGGAGAGGCCGCCGTGGATGACCCGCTAATGCCCACCCAGATACTCGGGCCAAATGTTCCAGCGGTCGAGGCCAGCAGGACTAAGTAGCTAGAAATGTCACCGACGTGTTCAACCTTTCATGCCCCCGAGCCCTTCTCAGAACTGTAAGCCCACCGGACGACCACCTTTTATTAATTCCACGGGCCTTCCCCCGTGTAAATCAAACTGCTGTCCGAAGTCGCCAATGCCGCCATTCTGCAATGGAATTCCAATAAAAACAGAAAGGTCAGAGGCTTTCACTCGGACCTTGGCTTTTAGAGCCGACATGCAAAGTGGAACCTGGGAGGAAAGCCTCGATGACAGAGTGGACACAACACAAAGCCTACCAGCTTTTTTTAATGATTAATGAATATCGGGTGGACCAAAGAGACAACACAGAGAGAAGCCCGCTTCTTATCCCGCCTCTGAACCGACTTAGTGGGAGAATGACGTGCATCCTGAGCGCTTGATCCCGAGTAAGATGAAGCCGGCCGTCATTACACGACCGTAAAAGCTCACCGGCTCATTGGTGTTAGCTTAATATTATAAAGATTTCAGTCGCATAAACCACTCATTTCTCCAAAGGGATTCATTCATTCATTCATTTTCTACCGCTTATTCTCACGAGGGTCTCTAACATGCTGGAGCCTATCCCAGCTGTCTTCGGGCGAGAAGCGGGGTACATCCTGGATGGATCGCCAGCCAAACACAGAGCACATATAGACAAACAACCATTCACACTCACATTCATACCTATGGACAATTTGGAGTCGCCAATTAACCTAGCATGTTTTTGGAATGTGGGAGGAAACCGGAGTACCCGGAGAAAACCCACGCATGCACGGGGAGAACATGCACACTCCACACAGAGATGACCGTGGATGGTATTGAACTCAGGTCTCCTAGTTGTGAGGTCTGCACGCTAACCACTTGTTCACTGTGCAGCCCATTATAATTTTATTTATTGTTTTTTTGTTTTCTGTGTGTAAAAGTCTTGATGAGACATGAACCCTGAACGAAGGTGGAATTGAACTCGGGTGTCCTAGCTCTGTGGCCTACATGCTAACCACACGAACACTGTGCGGCCCATAAAAATTATTATTATTTTTATTCACAGAAATACCTATATTGATACAAATTAGTCATTTTTTATTATTGTATATATAATATAATGAATAATAATAATTAATATTTTATTCATACTCATTTTATTATTAGTATTCACAGGAATACTTATAATTATTTTATAATTATTACATAATTCATTGTTTATTATTTTATTATTATATAATAAATAATGCCAAACTTTTATTATTTATTTGTAAAATGCATTCTAGTTTTCTTTGTTTCCATGTCGCGTTCACAATGATGTGTTCACTGTCATGGCAACAGAAATTAATGAGCCGAGGGTGGAATTGAACTCGGGTCTCCTAGCTGTGAGGCCTGTGCGCTACTTGTCTGCCATGCCGCCCGAAAGGGATTCAAACCTAAAGAAAAATTCCGATAGAGTCTCTTAATCTCCACACAAAGATGTTTTGCTGAAATCTTAATGTGACATTTACGTGTACTCACAGGCCTGATTTTAGTCCAAAATTACAAATTAACATAAGTTTTAAAAACTATTCAGGGCTGCCTTGAACTACATTGGCACACTGCCGTCTTTTTAGGCAGAGTTTACCCAGTTATCTGACTGACAGGTATTCCTCTGCATGCTGTCACTCATTGGGACAACGGGCACAGTGTCTGATTTCTTTTATTTTCTCTTCTGACTCTTGTCTGGTTTCTGGTTCTGGGAGGTGTTGTTCTGTCGCTCTGAGTTCAGAATTTCATCTAGAACCAAAACGCAAGCATACAATCTCAGTTAGAGCGCAACCTCAAGTAGTCAACACACATCAGAGGTCAACCAGAATAAAATACCCATGTGGCCCTTGCATCCTTTCATTTCTCACTGTGTGGCCCTTAGTGGAACAAAATGGACACCCCCTTTCTTGAGTAAATACATCCCAATTGTTTTTTGTTTTTTTCACTGAGTCCTTCTCAGGCCAATCCGGGTTGCAAGCTCTACCGGAGGATCTTATCATCTCCATGTCATGTTGGCATTCCCCACCCGAGCACTTCAATGGCCGAATCTGAAGCACTGAAGTGACACTCATGTTTGTCCAGAGCGTTCCCACAGTCCGTGAAGTTGGCAAAGTGATGCAGGGCAGAAGTAACGGGTCGTCCGTATTTGCGTGACATCTGTGTGGTCAGGCAGGCGCATGTTGGACAAGCTGGAAGGAGAGGATGCTAGAGTCTGATGTCACATTACGTACGTGCTGGCACTACATGTTTTCATACGCTATGACAGGCCGGATTGGAACCTTGGTCCTTCTGGTCTCAAAGTCATGTCCTTAAAGATTATATTGGCCTGGGACTTGAACCCAAAGAAGAACATGGATTGTGGAGTCAGTTAGCCACTGCAGTCCTCAGATGACATGCAAATATGAGTATGACCCGGCTGTCTTCTACCTTGGCTACCGATGCGACAAAAGTTGGGTCAACCATTATATTAAACTGACTGGCAACTAGTCCAAGGCCGCCCCGCCTCTTGCCCAAAGTTATCTGGAATAGACAGCATACCCGCGACCCAGGTTAGGATAAACGGCATAGACAATGGATGGATGGATCATATTTCCATGTTTACGCTTGAATCATTTATGGTAATGGTAATGGTTTAATTTCATTTGAACATGCATCAGATTACAATTGATTGCATCCCATAATCAGTTCACAGTTCCACATGTCCAAAAGGAGTAGGAAGAAGCAAAGCTTATTAAATCCTACCCCTCCATCTGGTACTTTTACAATCAGTAACTGTTACATTTGTTCACTTCCTGCTTTACTAATATATATTTTTTTGTTTTTATTTTTGTCCCGTACCGAAGTAGGAGGTGATATGAACATCCAATGACATAATGGGTACCATAGTAAGTGTCAATATAGTGATATGTATAGCACATCATGACTGGTTCAAGACTCTTCAAGACACTTATCCAACAGGAAGTTACCCAGCATATATTGCGGGTTACAATTGCATTGTTTTGCATGCATATGGTAATGGTAGTTCCACATGTCCAAAAGGAGTAGGAAGAAGCAAAGCTTATTAAATCCTACCCCTCCATCTGGTACATTTACAATCAGTAACTGTTACATTTGTTCACTCCCTGCTTTCCTAATATAGTTTTTTTTTCTTTAAATTTTTTAATTTTTTTGTCCCGTGATATGGTGGTATGACCATACGTTTAGTTACAGGTTATCATTTTTAACGAATTTGAGTACTAGCTGTAGAAATTTGGGCAGCTTTTGTTTGTGGGAGCCAATCTTCCAACACAGCCTCCACCCCCAAAATATAATAATCATTTTAATGTTTGGATTTGCCCCAAACAAGTCACACATTGTGATATTTTAGTTCATTAAATACAAAAGTCGAGATCCTGAATTTAACTTTCACTCATGTGGTTTACTTCCCTGAGCTTCAGACGACTTGTGTGGAATTTTTTTTCCCCCCGTCTAGTGTGTCACCATTAGAATCACTGAGAGGATGTGAGGGGAATTTTAATGAAGTTCTCAGACAAGAGCAGAATATCAAACGGCAGGTTTTACTTGGAGAAAGTACCAAGCTATGTACTGTATATCTCATATCTCGCATTTTTATTCCTACATTTTATTATATGACAGCCTTTATTATTATTGATTATTTTCTATAATTCTACATGTGAAACCCCAAATTACAATTCATTACAATTCTAATTACAAATTACAATTCTACACGTCAAACCACAAATTACAATTTATGAAAAATAAAAAACTAAGAATTATGGGTGCACTTGATCGGATTTATCTTACTCAGGTTTGCACATACTAATAGTGCAAATGCGTCATTAGTCGTCATGTAAAACAATGGAGAACTCTTTGGAACTATTGGCCAATGATCTTGCTATACTGGTTTTGGCACTTTCCTCCACTCCCTTGGGAGTACTGTCAATGAGGCTCCCCTTCTCCACACACACACACACACACACACAGCGTGCAGTAGCCACCCAAATCTCTCTTAGGCCACTGTGTATGATAGTGACTGGGCCAGCTTGTGGCTTGATTAGCACAGTTAGCCCTTCTAAGGCTCTGGCTGTTTACAGTGGATTATATTGAGTGAGGCAGGGGTTAAATCTCCCCCCCACATCAATCCCCCTCCTCCATCACCGTTCGTTTCCTCTCCTTGGCCACCACGGGGGGTGGACGTTGGCAACCCCCGTCCGGTCTCCCCGCGGCGGGACCGGGCTGACAGGTACGGCGGGATTTGGCAGGAGCACTTTGCATGAGAGCCAACAAGGAAGGCTGAACATGGCGGATTAGCGTGGGATTAAGTTGTCAGAGTCTGCCTTGACGGACAAACTGCAGAGGAATAAATTGCAATCTGTTTGAGGAGAGCGCTGCCACACGCAAACAGGAGAGACGCGTCCTTTCGTCTTGCCGCCTGTCCAAGATGACAGCGAGGGCAGAAAATCGTTAAAAACTTATAAACAAAGTGGTGGACCGTGAGTGGCCTCTGCCCGGCAACGTCTGCTTGTATAACCTCCAGCGTCAGGAGCTGCTTCTTGTTAAGGCTCACCGCTGAACATGACAGGCCGATAAGAAGGAACGTTCTCGTGAAAAGGATTAAACACATGAGTGATGCTACCTGGCGCTCATATTTGAACAAAAAGCTGAGCTTTAAAATCATTCATATTGAATGTACTGAGATCCCTCTCCAAGGAGCCTATCCCAGCTGTCTTTGGGCGAGAGGCGGGGTACACCCTGGACTGGTGGCCAGCCAATCACAGGGCACATATAGACAAACAACCATTCACACTCACATTCATACCTATGGACAATTTGGAGTGGCCAATTAACCTAGCATGTTTTTGGAATGTGGGAGGAAACCGGAGTACCCGGAGAAAACCCACGCATGCACGGGGAGAACATGCAAACTCCACACAGAGATGGCCGAGAGTGGAATAGAACTCGGGTCTACATGCCTACATGCTAACCCCTTGACCACCGTGCGACCCATAATCAATATATATATATATATATATATATATATATATATATATATATATATATATATATATATATATATATATATATATATATATATATATATTGATATATATATATATATATATATTGATATATATATTTTTTTTTATTCACAAAAATACCTATATTGATACAAATTAGTAATTTTTTATTATTGTGTATATATAATATAATGAATAATAATTATTATTATTTTATTCATAATAATTTTATTATCATTCTTCACAGGAATATTCCTATAATTATTTTATAATTATTATATAATTTGTTATTGTTTATTATTCTATTTTTGTATAATAAATGATGCCAAACCTTTATTGTTATAATTGTAATAATAATAATTATTATTATTTTATTCATAATAATTATATTTGCATTCTTACTATTCACACAAATACTTCCTATAATATTTTATAATTATTATAGAATTTGTTATTGTTTATTATTCTATTATTGTACAATAAATAATGCCAAACTTTTATTGTTATAATTGTAATAATAATAATTATTAGTATTATTTTATTCATAATGATTTTATTAGCATTCTTACTATTCACAGGAATACTTCCTATAATTATTTTATAATTATTATATAATTTTTTATTGTTTATTATTCTTTTTTTGTATAGTAAATAATGCCAAACTTTTATTGTTATAATTGTAATTATAATAATTATTATTATTATTTGTAAAATGCATTCTAGTTTTCTTTGTTTCCGTGTGGCGTTCACCATGATGTGTTCACTGTCATGGCAACAGCAATTAATGAGCTTGACTTCATTCTGCCTGCTGCGTTCTGCCAATGCATCACTAGGAATGCATGTGTGTATGTTAAACATATGAATATGCATCGCCATACAGCATTTGCTTTCAGAGTTAGCGACTCGCCAGCGGTGTGCCTTGAATAATAATAATTATAAATAATAGAGCAGCAGAGAAAAGAAGTGAAGTTTGTCCGCTTTGCGAGCTTAATTGAAATATGTCGAATAACGCCACAACGTGACAGACAGCAACATGTCGGCGTCTTCATCACATATTTAAAGAATGCGTGTTTGCAACACACAGACAGATATTGTCCTCATTTTGTTACATTTCTGTGAATCCGTCTCACATCCACCACGTTGTCAGGCCAAGGTCGAGTCAGAGGTCATAGGATAACGCCTGACAAATGACCTCAGTGCCTCTCGCACACCTGATTGATGGCGAGTGTAGGAGGGCCATGTTTGGGGCTCGGGTTCAGATAAAGTGGAGAAAAAGAAGATGATAGAACGACATGAGTGTGTTTCACCATGTTTGGATTCAAGCTTTTATGCAACACAATCATACTTCAGAAAGCCATTTGTGTTGACTTTTGACCTTTGGTGCAAATAATTACCAGCAATGCTCCGTTTCGCCGCGCTGTTTACTAGAAGATCTCAAGAAGAAGCCCCACAAGTGGATGCTGGAGCGGAGCCTAATTCCAAGGATGCGTTTAATTCAACCCTTTTCCTCCATCACCTCCACTTTACATTCACAGCACACAAGTCCGTGCCACAAAGCCAGCCGGCGCCAACAACGACGCCGTGTGCACACGTCGGTGTTGTGCTGCCGACGCTTTCGAATTACTGACAGGACAATTAGAGGAGCAAAGCTGCTATCAGAGCTAAATATTCCAGATAGGGCGACTATGCGGCGGGGCCCCCCTGTTCGAGTCTTATTACGGGGGGGGGGCTCTTGGGGCGCCATGTGGGGTGTTGACTGACTTATCTGCTCGGGAGTGACAGTTAAACATCTTCTCTCCTTGGTGTCCATCTCAAACTACAACACTTGGATCCAAATTCATCTGTAGCTAAACATTCGCTAATGCAACCTGAAAGTTTCAAAACAAATTACTTGGCAAATAAAAGCAACATTTCCAATAAATGGGGGTGGGGGGGTTGGGACGCAGGGGCCCTCTCGCTCACGCTCAAAGACCATTCTCTTGTTCTTTGATTTCAAATATTATTTTCTTAACTCTCCAAGCGTAGGCAGTGTAAACAGTAGCAGTGGAGAATGTATCTTTAAATAATCCGCTTGCTGTGATGATGTTTTAACGGGCAAGCCTTCATGCAGCACCATCCATCCTTCCCTTGGGCAGTGACCCCCCCGCCCCCCCTCCCCCTCTCTGAGTCTGCTGCAGCTCACATGTAATTACTCTGCTTGCTCTGCTGGAAGAAGCCTCCTCTTAAAGGTCCTTAAAGGTCCTATATTTTATTATTTTTACACTCAAAATTTGATTTTTTGCCCATGTTTAATCATTACTGCATCATAAAAACATGTTAATATAGTTATTCTCCAAAGATATAGTTAATCTTCAAACAGCTAAAATAATGCATAAGGCTAAAAATAACCAATTACCTAAAAATGTCATCCAATACTTCTCTACAAGAGAGGAGAAATATGATCTCAGGGAAGAAGTACATTTGAAACACTTCTATGCTAGGACTACGTTATGCTAGCCATAGCATTTCAGTATGTGGAATCAAACTATGGAATGGATTGAGTAAGGAAATCAAACAATGCACAACGATGAGCCAATTCAAGAAACAATACAAGCAGTTGATGTTTGCTAAATACAAGGATGAAGAGTCTTGAACCAGTCATGATGTGCTATACATATCACTATATTGACACTTACTATGGTACCCATTATGGCATTGGATGTTCATATCACCTCCTACTTTGGTATGTGACAAAAAATAAATTAAAATAAATAAAAAATAAAAAACATACAAAAAAAACGTAAACTATATTAGGAAAGCAGGAAGTGAACAAATGTAACAGTTACTGATTGTAAAAGTACCAAATGTAAATAATAATTTAATTTAATTATATTATAATTATATAAAATATTATACATAAATTATTTACATAATTATAATTAATATAAGTATATTTTAATTATATTATAATTTAATTATTTAAAATTTAATAAGGTTTGCTTCGTCCTACTTCTTTTGGACATGTGGAACTGTGAACTGATTATGTGATGCATTCAATTGTAATCTGATGCATGTTCAAATGAAATAAAACCATTACCATGTACTCAGATAACTTTACAATGTTACAGTAAAAATAGGGGCGATTAAAACATTTATCAGCGATAACAGTCATGATGATTGGACACCACATGAATTTGGCCCTGTGACTAAAGCCTGGCTTTTTGCTTTGCAGCCAATTTGTGTTAATTGCAAAAAAAGGTGTTCAATGTGTTTCCCACGCCAGGGATGTAACACGCGTGATGGGGAGGACACAAATTTTCTGTAATTTGTACAGGACAAAAAAATTAAAAAAACAAACAAAAAAAAAACTTAAACTATATTAGGAAAGCAGGAAGTGAACAAATGTAACAATTACTGATTGTAAAAGTACCAGATGGAGGGGTAGGATTTAATAAGCTTTGCTTCTTCCTACTCCTTTTGGACATGTGGAACTGTGAACTGATTATGGGATGCATTCAATTGTAATCTGATGCATGTTCAAATGAAATAAAACCATTACCATGTACTCACGTAACTGTACAATGTTACAGTTAAAATAGGGGCGATTAAAACATTTATCAGCGATAACAGTCATGATGATTGGACACCACATGATTTTGAATTCGGCCCTGTGACTAAAGTCTGGTTTCTTGCTTTGCAGCCGGTGTGTGTTAAATGAAAAAAAAAAGGCATTCAAGGTGCTATATAACACGTGTGATGGGGAGGACACAAAAGTTTCTGTAATTTGCACAGGAAATCTTTACTTTGCATGTAAAGGCCCATGACTGGAAGTTGTGATGTGAACCTCTGAAAGGTTTGAGTTTTTTCATGAGAGTATGACAGTGAAAAAAAGTCATCACTGTCACCGCTCCGTTTGCTGTGACAATATTAGCCAACAGCTAATGATTGGCTAAGCTAACGTCATTTCGCTCCAGCTGTTTGTCCCGCTGCTGATTCCTAATTGGCCTGTGAGGAGGGAGGGAAAAGAAGGGTTTACCTTCTCACCGCCACCAGGAGTTCATAACTTGAGCAAATTTACCGTCTTGTGTTGGACGGGATTTCAATTATTCATGGTAATAAGATTCAGATCTTCTGGCTCTTGAGAATCTTTTCTGGATTAATCACCACAAGTTCCATCTCAGCACCTGCCTCTTGTTAGGCTTTGGTGACTCAAAGGGAAGCGACCAAGCGACGCGGCCTCAGCCTGCCCCCGACCTGACCCCGAGGAAGAAACTCAGCCCAAATTCTTCTGAAGAGAAGTTCAAGCCAGGGTCAGCAGACACGTTCTGGTGCTGGTTCATTAGTTCAGATGATGTAAGCGGCAGGCAGTGTTAGTCCGTGTTTGCAGACCTGAAAAAAAAACTTTGTTATGCGTGATTGCGGCCATGTGTGACCCAAATCTGACTTCCTGGCTACATCGTGACCAGATCTATCTATTTTGGTTCTACGAGAACTCCGTGTTTTGACTAGCCCCGGAGCTGCAAACAACACTGAGGTCATCCTTCGTCTGCGTCGACCTCGTCCGCCAATTAAGCCCAGATGGATGCTCGCTCGGCGGCATCAGCTGATTCTTCTGAAGACGACGGTCCCGTGATGCGGTGTGACGAAGCTGGAAGAAAGGCGGGGCTTGTCGAGCCTCGCGTGCGAGCGACACACTGCCCTCCTTTTGACTCGGCTACAATAACACGCTCGCCTTTCACCCTCCCCCAAAGAGATGAAGGAAAAAGAAACAATCGTCTACCTACAGCTCAGATAAAACCTGAAGAGGAGAAGTGGGGGGGGGGGGTGTTTTTATTCCCTGTAGAGCTAACATGTTAACACAACATGATGTGATGACTGAGATAATCGATGTTATTGGACTTTTTTACCCGACTTTTATTAGGAATTCCTCCCCTTTCCCTCAGTGCTAATAAGGAGCAGACATGCCCCCCCCACCCACCCACTCGAGTCGCTCGACACTGACTCACTCCCATCATGTGCAAGTCAAGGTTAACAGTGCCATCTACAGTAGAGATAACAGCAGTCCATCACTTGCTATGGCGCTGCTTCTCAAACAGTGGGGCGGGCCCCCCTGGGAGGGATGCAGTGCGGGGGGCATTTTTTCATTTCCTTACGAATTTATAGTAGTCAACATGCAGTTTGACTCTTGAACACACTCATATGCTCTATATTTTGTTGCATTGTCCTGGTTTCGCTTTCAAGTTGACTCCGTACAGTAAAGATAAATGAATGAATATTAGCACATTCGCTAGTATTTCTCTGGTATAAAGACCTGCTTTAGGACGTGTCACTGTGCTAGGGTGACATCCCTGAGTGGGTCATCCAAACCCGACGTCTCCTGACTGTGAAGCCAACGCGCTAACTAAGTCACCAGTGCCTGGTAAAAAGTCCACAATAAAAAAGAAGATACAACAGTGAGCAATGTAGAGGTTTCTCTTCACTGGGCCACCAGTTGTAATGCTTCACAAATCTCAACTGAATCCTGATGATCCGGAATAGTGGTGGGCAAAACCGTTCATTTCAGTGAACCGAATTATTCTGGTTCATTCAGTAAAAAGATCCGTTCATTTCGGTCAATTCGTTCATTTCGGTCATTTCGGTCATTTTGGTCATTTCGTTCATTTCGGTCAATTCGTTCATTTTGTTCATTTTGTTCATTTTGTTCATTTTGTTCATTTTGTTCATTTTGTTCATTTTGGTCATTTCAATCATTTCAATCATTTCAATCATTTCGGTCAATTGCTCGTTCAGTCATTGTGTGCATAGACCCGGTCAGCCATGTCGAGTCAGTTCGTTCATACAGGTTCATGTTCGTTCGGACTCATCAACCCAACAACACGTAATGACGTACCTTGAAATCTGAAGTATTATGACAGCCCTTCGGATTCGAGCATCTCAGCTACCCGGTCCGGTGGTACGACCTAACCCCCCACCCGTCCAAAGCTGTGATTGTGCAATTGAGATTAACATTGCGATTGAGAGATTGACCCGGTCTTTCAGTCAGCTAACCCCACCCACCCACAGAGCGAGACGCGACGATAGCATAAGACAGGCAAGCACGCAGATAGTCCTGCCCTGCAAAAGGAACAGTGAACTGACAACTGAACAAACTGAACGGGTAGTTTAGGGGCGGTGACCTTGTTCATTCCATTCACAAAAAAGAACTAGTTCTTTTGACCCGTTCGTTCATGACCGACACACCACTAATCTGTAATGATAGCCAACAACACACCTAACATCCAATTAATCACCATTTCAACCAGTTTCATTCATTCATTCATTTTCTTATCCTTAAACCTGGGAACTTTCCTCTGTAATCAGTGTAGTAAGAATTGTATCGGATTATAAAGGATATGTGGGATAAGATGGGCGGGGTAGCTGAGGCCTAACATCAAATCTGTCCCACTATTGTGGTTCTAAATTCCAGGCGATTTAGTTTAAGATGTGTAGCGAAGCCTGCTTTTTACCAAAGAGATGGCCTTCAGTATATACTGCAGTACATGGCGGGCTCATCTAGCCCGTTTATCCCAATGGACAGTTGTGAGACGTCGGACATTTCCCTCTTCCGGCTAATCAGCTCCATGAGTAAAACAAGCAGAAGGCTTCAGATAAGCGAACTCCTTCATGACACACTCATTTAGCACATCGCACTACACGGGGATTGAAGCGGGCGTGAGAGGTGGACAAAAGGCTAAAGAAGGACCATTACTGTTTATCCGCCGCCGCCAACGGCCTTGTAAATATTATCCCGTTCTCCTTAATCCACTGCGCCACGCCGGGATCAGCCACTTGCCGGAAGCGCCGACATTTACCTCAGGATTTGCCGGGGCTCGGGTTGGAGTGGCTGCGAGTGAGAGAGCGCTAATCTCGAAAGGCTCGCTCCAGATTAGTGTGGCCAGTCAGGTGACCTCGGGTCTTATTGGCCAGAGGAGGAGGGAGGGGGGGGCATGGGGCGGAGCATTCTTTCTCCTTCTATTCTTTGTGTGTGTGTGTGTTCTTCTATTTTCCCTCTCTTTTCACTCTCTCTTAAGGAGGCCTGATGAAAATTGCACTAATCAGCAGAGGATTAAGTGAGACTCAAACAACACTACAACTAATTCCTCCTTCACTACTGTCATGGCCGCCGCCTGAGCCCCCGCACAACCCTGCGGTCCTCTAGTACTTCACACTTCTACTATTGAAGTGTGATATTCAGATCAGGATGTGTGTCGGATGGATGCCCTCTACAGGCAGGGTATCGGTGCCCCCCCCCCCCCTTCCCAGGCCCCCCACTGCTCACAAGAGGTGGATGAAACCAAACCAAGTTAGAATAGGGGGGTGACTCAAAGCTGTCTCCCATTTTTCCCGGGAAACGACCATTTTTTGCCCTTCTTTCCCATCACCTTCCAGTTTATATAGTTTCCCCAAGATAGTAGTACTGCAGTACTTATTTCACCCTGTGATATTGCCCCTGAAGTAATACTGTAGTACCTTTTATTTTGGACTATTTTCACCTTGTCGTACTGTAGTATTTCAGCCCCGCAGTACTTCACGCTCCTAATAATACACTGAAGGTACTGGGATGAAGTAGTTTAGAGTTGGAATGTGGTTTCGTCCATCCTGGTAGTGATCCCGGGCTCCGAGTGAGACAAGTTGTCCTCCCACACTTTGGCACTAATGAAGACGAGATGTTAGCCAAACAAACTGCTTCTCTGGAGATGCACCTCAACACACACACACACACACACACACACACACTCAGATAGACACCAATAAGGTGTGTGTCCATGGTACTCATATTACTTATATTAGCGGAAGCAGACAATATAACAAATCTCAACTTCCGCTTGACAAACTTTATTGAGGATGCCGGCGTCCGAGAGATTAAAATGAGGCTCAAAGGTGTTGGAGGAGAAATGTGCGGAGGAGTTGTGACACCCGGCGCCACTCGTCCTCCCGCACAAATCACACAAAAACGTGTAAATAAATACATTAACAACTGGAATGTTTGTTTTTAGAAAAGCTGATTTTTTAACTCTGGTTTAGTTTCCAATACAGTCCTTTGTCTTTGCCATCATAATTTTATTTTCATTCATTCATTTTCTTTCTTTCTTTCTTTCTTCTTTCTTTTCCTCATGAGGGTCGCGGGGGTGCTGGAGCCTATCCCATTATTTTATTTTTATTTTTTTTATTTTATTTAATTCTTGACAATGGCAACAATCCTAGATCTGAATTCTATGGTCGTTCATCTTATAGAAAAATCACTAATTATTTTTTACAAAGGGCGGCACGGCGGTCAAGTGGTTAGCGAGCAAACCTCAGCTAGGAGACCTGAGTTCAATCCCACCCTCGGACAATCTCTGTGTGGAGTTTGCATGTTCTCCCCGTGCATGCGTGGGTTTTCTCCGGGTACTCCGGTTTCCTCCCACATTCCAAAAACATGCTAGGTTAATTGGCGACTCCAAATTGTCCATAGGTATGAATGTGAGTGTGAATGGTTGTTTGTCTATATGTGCCCTGTGATTGGCTGGCCACCAGTCCAGGGTGTACCCCGCCTTTCGCCTGAAGACAGCTGGGATAGGCTCCAGCACCCTGCACGACCCACGTGAGGATAAGCAGTAGAAAATGAATGAATAATTTTCCCCATAATTCCCCATATCACAATATGTGGACTATAAGTAAAATATACAAAATAATATACAAAATATACAAAATGTGCCCAGTTAATTTTTGTGATATGTGATATCTAAATATTATATGAAATTATTTTTTTATTTTTAATTAATTTCATAATTTATCATATATTTAGAAATTGTATTTTAATGAGTCTAATTTGTGGTCTTGTTTTTCTGCCCAGCTATGACTAGCATCTCCCTCCCCTCCTGCGTATGTGTTTAATGGTGTGTGTTTTTGTTTGTGTGAGTGTGTGTGTGTGTGTGTGTGTGTGTGTGTGTGTGTGTGTGTGTGTGTGTGTGTGTGTGTGAGCGTGCTAAATAGCCGTGCAGTCTCCCGTTACCCGCATCCAGCCACTGGCAGGCCCGAGCCAGTTGCTAAGCGCCTTCACGGTCCGTGTTGATGGTTCCGACTCATCTGTACGCATGTGGAGGGCCCACGCAAAGCTCCTCTAAAGAGCTAAGACCATAAGAGTGTGTTTGCGAGTTTGCTGACGACGCCAACGAGGCAACAAGGAGCTGGAGAGAAACGCAACCCGAGCGCTGCGGCCGTTGGACGCGGGGGGGAGGGGGGGTGGACAGCTGTGTTTTTACAACCTCTGAAACTCAACGCCCTTCCCTGGCGACGACCCACGCTGCACCTGCCGTCTCCATCACGGCCATGTGGGCCACAAAGGGAGCGCTTCATCTGTCAGTGGGATCAAGTCCTCAATAGACCCTGCCGTAGGCCCGTCCGTCCTTCCAGACGCCTCGGCAAAGCCCCCGAAACCATCAACATGGCCGCTTCAGCCACATATTCCCCTCATTGGTTGAACTGTCGGAACAAACAGACGGATACGTGTGTCCTTAGACCGCTTCATGACGTTAGTGAGCATGGCTGCAGAGGTGAGGTCGCCACAAGTGACGGACAAGCGAAAGCACCCTCCTCCGAGGCAGGAACCCCCCGAAAAAAGACGAGCAAAAGGAAATGGAGAGACCGGGTCGACCTGCTGAGGATTAAGGAGGGCTCACAGTGGATCAGCTGGGGGCTTCCTCTCCCACAGAGGAGGGAAAACAAATATTAATCACCTCGAGCACTTCACACACAAAGGCCCTCAAGACGCCAGGCGGAGGAGGAGGAGGGCTGCGGGGGCAAAGACGACCATGGCGAAGCGGCCAGGCCTTGAAAAGACCTTCGAAAGTTAGAAACCACAGAGGAAGGCGACTTCCATCCTGGATGCTAACGCCTGCCAATGGACTTCTGGGGCCCGTCCAGAAGCACTCTTTCCTGGCTTTGAGGCCACGATTTGCTCACAGTTGGCAGCTGAGAGGACCAGGACATGGAGCGACTTTGCGTACAAGCATCAAATTGGGAAAACAGCAGATCCCCGCTAGTCGCGTTCAATGACCACGGCAATGGCGAGACACCACAAGGAAGTGAGAAGCTCATAAAAATGTCTATTTTAAAATTCAGCTCAACACTCACTCACGGTGCAACAAAGATGAAGAAGTGCGGAACACACAATGTAGCTGCACCAAACACACAAATATACATGCAAAACGTGACCATTTGACGCAGATTTTAAACAATCCCGTTAGCAAGTTCATGCTAAAGCTACAGGTGGCGCTATAATTCCAAACCAGAAATTAGCACTGTGGATGAATTCTAACGATAAAGTTAGCAAGACAAAAAACGCGATAATAGCGAACGCGATCATAGCAACACAACTGTTGCTGTCCCTCTCTAAGTGATGCTCCACTCTGATGTAAAAACAAAGCACCAAGTCTCCATATTGAAGATAAATGTGCTCCGTTTCAAGTTTGCTGTGTTTGTCTCGGTCCACGTTGGCAACAATCTCGGGCCTCCCTCACCTCCCGGAATATCAAATCCCTCATCCTCGACGCCTCTCACGAGTAGCGGCGAGGGCCCACCTGGCAGGCTGGCGGCGGCGCCGCCATCTGGTGCGCGGTCGCGGCTCGCCATCGGGCCGGCGACGCTCGGTGCACCGCGGTGCCAGCGTGGTGTTGTTTAATGAGCGCATATGAGCAAACATTCGACTGCCAGGTGGCGGCGCCGCCACGCCATGCCCGACCAGGCGGGGCTCTGCCGTTGCCGCTCAAACCCGGGGGCATCAAAGGGGGGCCTCGGATTTCCAAAGTAACTAAGCCGTAATCCACCCCCTTATTGGTCCCATTCATATTGAAATACATGATCAGAGGGGCTGCGGAGGCCTTAATCTTGCCAATGAGCGGTCCGGCACAGCTGCAGGGATAAAGTCAAAGTATGAGACCACCAGTATATTAGAAAACTCAGCCTCGCTGATTGGATTAAGGGAGGCGAGGGAGTCAGGAGGGTGAGGAAATGTCATCCTCCCGTGTTGAATGTGGCGTGGTGGTCTCTGCGACCGGCAATCAGGAGGTGGGCCGCTTTCGAGGGCTCGGGGGTGACCTGCCAGAGAAACGCCAAAGCGGGGGGTGACGGGAAGAATGGCGGCAACAAAATGGAGAGCAAAGACAGAGTGCAAGATGTCGGGCCTTCTCCGCAGCTTGTAGCATGGCGGCGAGGACTAAAGCGGGCATTAGCTGTCGACTTAAAGGTTTGCGCCGGTTCCTCTGCTCGGAGAAGCCGGCCCGTTTAAGTGTGATTGAGTGCGGCTTAGATGGGGATCAATGGTGATCCTCTCGACTGTTTAGTTTCGAGGTTTTCTTTCTGTGAGCGCGGCAAGGAGAAGGAGAAGACATTTTGTCTCGCAAAGCGAGAGCCAAATATTTCCTTAGTTGTATGTCTGGCAATGCGCTTTAGGCGTCTAAACCAACAAGCGCGCCTCCTCCATGTGCATTCATATCGCCCACATGAGGCAGGAAGCAGCAAAGTGGGCGCTCGAACGCGCCACTTTGTGTTAATGCAGCAGGAAGTACAACAGTAAATAGCAGATTTTTTTTTTCAAAACTCAACTTTTTTTGAACGATTCCTTGTGGTTTAACTACCATTTGGACCAAATGTAGAATCAGATACCTTGAAAATTGGACCCACCAACAATAGCAATTAAAAAAAAAACTTAAACTACATTAGGAAAGCAGGAAGTGAACAAATGTAACAGTTACTGATTGTAAAAGTACCAGATGGAGGGGTAGGATTTAATAAGCTTTGCTTCTTCCTACTCCTTTTGGACATGTGGAACTGTGAACTGATTATGTGATGCATTCAAATGTAATCTGATGCATGTTCAAATGAAATAAAACCATTACCATTACCATAAACTGCTGCATCAAGGCGCGATCGTACGCTATGCCGGCTCGCTCCTCCCCCTTCAAACCATCCTGCAAAAAGTGAATTATCAGATTCAATTCAGCTCCAGAACTCTTATTTGCTTGTGACGAGGCTGCACGGTGATCAAGTGGTTAGCGCGCAGACCTCACTGCTAGGAGACACAAGTTTAATTTCACCCTCGGCCATCTCTGTGTGGAGTTTGCATGTTCTCCCCGTGCATGCGTGGGTTTTCTCCGGGTACTCCGGTTTCCTCCCACATTCCAAAAACATGCTAGGTTAATTGGCAAATCCAAATTGTCCATAGGTATGAATGTGAGTGTGAATGGTTGTTTGTCTATATGTGCCCTGTGATTGGCTGGCAACCAGTCCAGGGTGTAGCCCGCCTCTGGCCCGAAGACAGCTGGGATAGGCTCCAGCACCCCCTGCAACCCTTGTGAGGATAAGCGGTAAAAAAGAATGAATGAATACTTGTGACAAAGGACGCTAACATATAAAATGTATAGGGTCCACCTTCTTGTTTTGCCATGAGTTACTTCTTGTAGTAAATTGTGTTTCTCATCCAGAGTCTCTTCTTTTATTTTGATCACGGCTGCAAAATAACTCAAACTGGAGCCAAAGAAAGTTCAAAGTGTCAGCATTTTGCTAAAGAAGGTGGGAAACACGGGTGAATCTAAGAAATAATCCATAGCAAAACACGAAGGTGGGGCCTGTGTTGATCTCATTGTGTCTTTGTCAACAATCACGTCTTTAATGAAGGTTAAGGTAACATTAAATGTTCCTTTAGCTCTTACATTTATCATTTACATGCTTTGAGAATTTTTTTATTTATTTTTGAAATTTTAGTCAACTTTAGTAACTGTGTTAATTGGTCAAGAACTACAGAGTCAACTGATGATGACATCATGGACGAAGGTGGTTTCTGGTTTCTTTTCCCACTGTACTAAACAAATATTTTGGCATACATTCAAAACCCTTTATTATTGGTCATTCTCTTAGCCAATTAAATGTGCAGGCAGTGGTTATGTTCGGTTTTGTTTATGTCGACAACCGCTTATGGCATGATGGAGCTGTCCCGCCTCTGTTAGAGCTCTGCTATGACCTCCAAAGGCAGGACAAAAAGGCACAAAGATTTAGTCTAAAGGGAAGTTTGGGATGAGCATGTCGGAGCCATTTTAAACCACATTTTGTATTTTCCGATGAACGCAAACATGGTGAAAAAATGCTGATTCATACTAACAGCAGCTTGTGTGGCGCTTTATTTTAGAAGTTCAGCGTCGGGAGACGCCTCCTTGTCAAACACCGAGGGGGATGGATTTGTATTTTTACAGAGTAACTCCTCAGATTAACTAAAATGACAGCGAGTCATTTGAAGGTCGATCCTCCATGTCAGTTCACGCTGCAGGGAAACTCCCTAAAAGGGTTTGTGATGAAGAAGTGGTGATGAAAACCACGTAGAAGAAGAATTTAGGAGGAAATTATAGAAAATGTAGTATTTTTCCAAAAAGCATGAGTGCAAACCACTTATTTTTTGCATTCAAAATGCTTTATTTTGCTAATATTTTACTTTATAAATACATTACCCATACAGTGCATTAGAATGTTTAGTCACTATTTTACCATAAAGATGCTCGTCTATGACAATATGCAGCTTGGGAAGTGTTAAGAAATAAAAAAAGTGATTAAAATAGGAATACATTGTTAATCATAAATATAACTAAAGAAGTTAACACACATAATGACATTAAATGTGCATTTATTTTACTCTAAAGCTTGCAAACAGGTGATGTTTGTCCTCCATCTGGATATTCTGAATCATTTGGTTGAGGTCAAAGTGCACCCGAGCGTCACGTGACTTCAGGTGCAAGCGACTGATTTAAGGTGATGAAAAGATGAAGTCAAGAAGATGTGTGATTTATGGCTCTTCCTCCCACCTCTTGGCTTTATGCCATAAAGTTTTACAATGTGTTTTTATTATGCGGCCCACAGCTGACATACGTTTCACCCTCCTGGTCTGCACGGGCGACGCTGTCAGAGCTGCTTGTTAAATGTTTGTCTGCAGACAAGCATTTACCATCGTGGCTATTAATAAAAATGTGTATATTAATAATTCAACATTTTTATTTAGTTTACATTTTATTTTAATTCATATTTCAATATTGTTTAAAAATGAAAATTAGTGTTAATAATAACAATATTATTACTGTTAATTGAGATTTTTTTTAAATTTAATATACTATATTGCAAAGAAAATTAAGGATGGATGTCTTGCAGCAAAAACATGATAAATATTTCTAATTATTTGTAATTGTAAATGTAAATCATTATTGTAATTCACTTAAATTAAAATTTTTAATATAGTTTATATGTTTATAAAAGTATCAATAGTATTTTCACACATAAAAAGTATATTAAAATATTTATATTTCAATTTTTAATAAAAATATCAAACACATTATACATAAATAATTTTCATTTAAGTTAATTACTTTCTTAAATCTAAATCATCAGTGTAATTAATTGAAATTATTTGTAATATACTATATACATATTAATTTATGTATATATTATATTTTCATAGGGTAAAAGCATTGAATTTAAATCAAGATGACAGTATAAACATTTATTATGTACTGTATTATGTTTGTGCTGCGTAACATCAGCCCTCACCACTGATTTAAAACAATATAAAATGTAATTTCATATAACGGAATTGTTTAAAATAGATTTAATATTTAATATAATAATACAATTTGAAACTATACTATTGTATGCATTTTTTTACTGCTGAAATTTGTTGTATAAAATAATAAAACATCTTAAATAAATGTAATTTTCCCAGAAATATGAAAGGATAGAATGATGTAATTTACCAAACATTTCCATGCAAAAGCACAGTAGTACAAGTACTACTACTCTACACACATTGACTTCTATTTTTTTAGTATGAAGCACTGTTATTCACTAATAAAGTAGCATTACTGTCTCTCTCTCTCTCTCTCTCTCTCACACACACACACACAGTTCAAGTGTCCTCCGAGTGATGCTATAGTGGAGGACATCAAATCCTCATTCTGTTCATTAGGAAACAGATGAGAGAAGAAAAAAAAAAACAAAGAAGAAGAACATTTCTCAGCCAAAAGCATTTGCGGCAGGATGCTCGTGGGAAATTACTGTTTTTAAGTTAATAAGTTGTTTTATTCTTTGCAGATTGTGAGAAGATTTAAGGGGATTCCAAAGCCAACAAATAAAACATCCACGTGGGAGCGTTTGGAGGGAGAGAACACAAGAAAGTTCACTTGAAGTCTTTTTAGAAACTTTTCTTCTGCGCACACACACGCTTAAAGGTACTGTTTTCTTGTTTTTTATTCAACAGATAAAAGTCATAATATTCAACATGGGAGATGGACGACTGCTGTATTTTATCTTATCTCGGCATAGCCGCTCAAGTGAAACAAATGACGTGTTTGTGTAATATTTAAAATGATTCACGTGCTTCCACTTGGTCGACCACACTCCGAGGGCCTACAGCATCAAGTACTCCCTCAATATCATATTATTATTATTATAAATTACAGTCGTAGTCCTAAATTTTTTTTGTTTCTGCATTTATAAGACACATGCTTGCAGGGAGAAAATACTGGCATTTAGAAATTCAATGTATATTATTAAAACACCTATTGTAATTTAGAGCCATAATTTATATTAATATTTTATATTTATTTATAAACATGTTGCACCAAAATAAGTCATAAAAAATTTATTTTGTAACATAGAGCAGCATCCAATTCATTATTAACCGCTGTCATTATTAACAGTAAAGCAACTGCTTTACTGTTTGTGGTGTAGCTTGCAAGCCTCCAGTCTGCAACGCTATTTTATGCTACATTCTGCCCCCTGGTGGCGCCCCGCCACCACTGCACCTACAGTGCAAGCGTCACATTGCAACTGCAATGTGTTCAACTGTTAATTTTTGGTGGGAATATTATTATGTAGGACTGTAAAATCCAGCATATATCAGGTAGATGCAAATACTAATAAATGGGGAAGTCAAGTATCCGCAAACACATGCAAAGGGCGGCCATCTTTGCACACACAATGATGCCAGTCTTAATGTGAGATAAGAGGAACCCAAAGTGGCGTCTGTGGGTGTTCCACGCAGGACGCTAACTTGTCAGGACACATCTGTGGCTGGGGAAGGGTGGGTAGATGGGGGGGGGGGGGGTGTAGGGATTACCCCTGGGCACAGGTGAGCCGAGTCAGACATGGCAGACATGGTCGGGGTGTCCGGGGTTGGGGGGCTTTAAGGGATCACGCTTTAAAAGCAACTCGCTGGGTGTTCCCGTATAGCCCTCGCCCTGCTGTCTAGTCCTGCTTGTTTGTTTGTCGGCCATTAGACGCGGCGCAGCACTCTGTGTGGGGCGGTGCCCCCTAATCCGGATAGTAGTGATTACCTTGTGGTCAATAAACGCTAATTGTGTGCATTGTGGAGTTAATAACGCCATCAGAAGAAGACGTCTTGCATCGGATGCGACGGAGTATCTTTTCGAGCCATTTTATTAGTCGAGCGTTGCTAACAGGCCCATCATCACCGCTAAGGCCCATAAGGGCCATAATAAAGTCCTAATCACTGGGAAGCATTGTTTATTTTCTGTTGCAGCGGCCCTGGGCCACACAGATTCAATCCCTGTGGCCCTGAGGCTTCTCTTCAAAGCCTCTTATATCCGCTCAATCCCTGCATCGCTTACCGGATGTCCACGGGTGATATGACACTTCCACTCGTGTCTTTTTACTGGAATATTTCACATTTGGGGGTTGGAAAAGTCTTTGGACAAGCAAGGGAGATCAGGGATAGTTTTGTCATATTCCACACCACGTCCTTTGGGTGTCTTTTATTTAAAAATATATAAATCTTTAATCATAATTTGAAAGTAGTAGTTTGCCATTAAGAGCAATTTCGTTGTTGGGGTGCACTGTGTCGCCCCCTGGTGGATAATGACGCTACTGCATGATATACTCAACGTGCAGCAATGTCGTTTCTTAACTGGCTACGCACATTTAAATTATTATCAATAAAACTTTTCAAAGGAAATATAAAATTAGAATGTTTATAATGGAAATTTTCACAAATGTTAACTTAATTTGAAAAAAAGCAATTGCTTGGGGTGCTGCCATCTTGCTTGTGAGCAATGCATTGTGGGGGTGTTATGTTGTTTATATGTACTGTACTGTAAAAAGGCACTGTTGCAGAAAATATATTACAAATTACCGGTTGATATTATGTATTTTAAATCATTATTAGAAAATATGTAATTATTATTTATTGCATTATTATTAATTATATAAGATATTCTATTGTAGTTATTATACTCATATGTTATACATTGTTATTATTATTGGTTAGAATATTTATTATTACATGTGTCTTATTTGCACAAAATGTTACAAATTATTTATTTTTGATAATTATTAGTTATTATTATATTATTTGTTATTTTATCATTATTATTATTTATATATTATTTATTATATTACAGTTATCAGTTGGAGATGTTACAAATTATTCATTATTTATTTTTATATTTTTTTAGTTTTGTTGTAATATTACTTTTTCATTTATGATTGATTTATTGGAATTCACTATATTGTGTTATACTGCAGTTATTATTAGCAGAAGTTACAAACTATTATATATATTTTTTATTGATAGATAATTAGGTATATTATTAAATTATAATTTTTCACATTATTTTTATGTCTATATTATGATTTATTATAATTATGATATTGTTTGAAAGACCTGTGAGAATGAGCCTGCAGGCCGGACTGATCAATAGAAGCAAAAAGTGCATCTTCATCTGAAGGAGACATCATATTTTTAGTCAAATGTGTTTGCTCATTCTGTTAAGACATGCGGCCCCCCTGTGTATGCACAATGGAACATATACACACACACACCAACACACACAAACACACACATGCAACACACACCATAGCGGTATTTCACCCTCCATCACGCCATCATGCTGCATGATCAATGACATCACTGTAAGTTTTGTATAAATAATATTGTGAAGGAAAAGCAAGATGTGTCCTGTTGTGTTGTGGGATTCAGGGAAGTGGGGTGCAGGAGAAGGAAGGAGGGGTGGGTTGTGGAGGGGGGTGAGGGGGGGCGATGGTGGAGATTACTCATGGGCCATAGGGAATCTAATGCAATTACGAGTGTTTGCTTACACCATGTGTCCCCTTCCGTCTGCGCGGAGGCATCGGAGCTGCACTCGCCACCATCCTCCCATTCAACTGCCATGTTTGTTTTCAGTATTTACGCAGCCACCCCCCCCCCCCCTCGCCTCATTTGCCCCCTGTCTTCAATTTCACTAATTAAAGTGAACCAATAAGGTGGAGGGGGCGGCGGTGGGCCTGGAAATAAGACGTGTTTGAAGACCGGATTGAACTCTAGCGGCAATTCAAAAGTCAAAAGAGACACAGAGGGCTCTGGGAATGGACAGGGTGTTGGGGGGGTGTTTGTTGTGGGGGGGCCGGTGGGATGGGGGGGTTGATGGGAAAATATACATTATTCATCATGCAAGAAAGAAGAAGGTCGCAGAGGGAGTGAGCAGGTTTCTTCCACAGATTAGATTATTTTTTTAGATTATTTTAGATTATTTTTAGATTATTAGATTCTTATTATTAGATTATTTTGGATATTTTTTTAGATTATTAGATCACAGATTATTATTATTATTTACTTCTCATTCACACTTATTGGCCTAAAAACTACATCAAATTTTAAGTAAATGCATATACATTTTGGAAATACGGGAAATTATTATTTATTTTAAAATGATATACAGTTATACAAAATATACTAAAACTACAAATCCCATAGTTTTTGCATATATGTTCTATGGTCCTTGAACGCACTATTGTGTGTATGCTAAAAGACTATTTGCTCATGTATATCTTAGTTTCCACAATACATAATAAATAAGGCACATTAGAGCACTATAATCCCCCCCCCCCCCCCCCCCACACACACACACACACACTTTTACAATCAAAAAAATAACTGCGTACCAAAAATGGCACCGAGCCGTGCTTTGGACACCCCAGTTCTTGGAGGTTAGAGACTAATTTAACAGATTTAAGATCAACTTTGTCATCCTGGTATCATGCAGAGGAAGCTAAGTATTCACCGACCTCATCGCCCGCCTCCCTCAGTTTCTTGAGCGCTTCATGTTTGCCTTTTACTTCCCAATCCCCCCCCCCCCCCTCGCCCCCCAGGCAAACACGACCGTGCACACATTACTTTAATATCACAACACAATCAAATGTCAGCGTAAGTCCCAGGCTATATTACAATAAGGGAGTCCAAACCTCCACACCCCCCCAGGTTATACCCCCATGCACATATTTACTTATTAGACGTGACACTCCATCATGGCCTCTGGAGGAGTAAATCACATCATCTTACATTCAGAGATGCAAAGACGACTACAAGATCAAACTCAAGTCATTTAAGTACAGTTAACAAAACCATAACCTTAACCTAAAATGCCCCCAATCCCAATCCTAATCCCAAATCTGCTATTTGCACAAGCTTCTGGGTGAAATCTGTTCCCATGGTTCTCACCCGGAAAAAGGCTGGATTTGAACACGTTATGTAACAATGGTGCATTATATAATCATGTAACATACTAGCACCTCATTCTGTAATAACATTCTTGAAGGCATTTTGTGATTAACGTTGCCGCATTTTATAATAACTTTGTGCATTGGAAAAAAGTTTAATAAGAGTTAATTTAAGATAAGATAAGATAAGATATGCCTTTATTCATACCTCAGTGGGGAAATTTGCATTGCACAGCAGCAAGAGTACAGAATCAGTTAAGCAGTACAAAATACACAATATAGAAAAATAAACAACCCAAGTATTAACAAAATCAACTGTTTTTCCCAGAGTTATATACAATACAGTATGTACATAATATGAAACGAGATGATATATATATGATATCTATATATATATATGATAGATACATATATGACCAGTCTATACACTATGAGATCTTGCTAGTGAGTTAATATGAGGCATTATGGAAATACTTCCCATAGAACTTAGTATATTGCATTTTGAGCCCTTAATATTGCACATGGAGGTTGATCAGATATTGCACAGTGAATGGAGTCTGGAGTAACTATACTGAATGTAAAAAACAAAGTATTGATTCATTCAGTAGTATCATTCATTCATTTTCTACCGCTTTTTCCTCACAAGGGTCGCGGGGGGTGCTGGAGCCTATCCTAGCTGTCTTTGGGCGAGAGGCAGGGTACACCCTGGACTGGTGGCCAGCCAATCACAGGGCACATATAGACAAACAACCATTCACACTCACATTCATACCTATGGACAATTTGGAGTCACCAATTAACCTAGCATGTTTTTGGAATGTGGGAGGAAACCGGAGTACCCGCGCTTGCATGGAGGAGAACATGCAAACTCCACACAGAGATGGCCGAGGGTGGAATTGAACCCTAGTCTCCTAGCTGTGAGGTCTGCGCGCTAACCACTAGACCGCCGTGCCGCCACAATGTATTATTGGTCAAACCTAAATCAGTCGGTATTGATGATGTGTTTTGCAAGCTAGAGACATAGGCGACACTTATTCACATGAAAACGATGAAATCCACTGAAACGTTCAAAGGCTTCTGCAGTAACGCGGTCGCTGGTACGCTCTGGTGAGGTTTCGATCACAGTTCCATCAATGTTCCTATTCTCACGAGCTTTGGGTAGTGACTAAAAAAGCAAAATGACAGCTAGCATTAGCAGCTGAAATGAGTTTCCTACGTAGGGTGGCTGGACTCGAGGACCCGGATCGACCTGTGACATCCTGGTCTGGTGTCCACTCAGTTCAACTGGAAGAGTTTACCGGAGATTCTGGTATTCCTGACTGTTGCGACCAAACTGCTATAGAGACCGCCGCGTTCAGAGTCAGCCATGTTACCACCCTTGTAGATTTCACTCGTTTGAGTGACAAAGGTCCCCTAAAAGTCACCTCGTGGCGCCACTCTCGCAGACCAAAAACAAACCCTAAACAGTTCCTATATTGAGAACTTCATAGACATTCCTGGGAGTTACTCGAACCGTATGCAGGTTTTCCAGGTAATTGAATCCCAAAGTACTTTACTTGTGATCTTTTCCTCTGAGATTAGAGTGTAAATACACAAGTGAGCCTTAAAGAAATCTACCACCTTCCTTCCGTCTCGTTGCGTCATGGAAGTTAAGTGATGGGTGCGGTCCGGGGCGAAAGGCTACTGTATGTCTTCTGATGGAATAAAGCTCAATTTGTGCTGATTTTTACGGAAGTTGTCAAACTGCATCGTTCCCATAGCGATGCACCGCCACACAAAGGAGAACCATGGTAGCACCTTAGCGCTAATCTCACAATGACTACCTTAGCACCGCTGTCAAACATAACACAACAGAGGCTTAGAAGCTGTCACGAATAGAACTCCTGTGTGTTTACCTGCCTGCTGGCTAATAGCATGTGTGGTCTGTTTCATACCGTTTTTTTGATGTCTACTTCTGTCGAAACCGAGCCCCAAAACACACACACACACACACACACACTCACACAGTCTGATTGACAGGTTACAAAATAGCAAACATATGGCCCCAATGAAACGACCACGATCCAGTCATTATCAAGGCTGGCGGTTTCAACCAAAATAACCCTACTTCAGTGTAACTCTACAAACTTGAGCATTGAATGTTCCATTAATAACGTCTATTACCGTTTTAATGGATGTCATCGCTTTACTTTCCATGCAGGTTTTAGTGCACTTTGTGTTTGCTTAAGAAACATGATCAGCGCTTCTGCAAAAAAAAATAGTTGGAAACACTGAACTTGTACACTACGGTATATTACGTCGATTTGTGTTACTGTGCGGAAAAAAAAATATTGTGTCAATTTTTTTTTTTTTCCAATGCTCTCTTCATAACGCTTAATAACAACGTGTCAGCCCATAAGACCCGGCCTATAGGGAAGCATCATGTATTTCCTCCAACACTGCAGCTAAAGCTAGCCGACTACACGGGGATGTGACAGGCAATGCCGGGCATTAGCCGTATAATGGCCAGGATTTGCTGATAAAACCAGGGTCTCACATTGGCGGTCTTTAGTGACTTAAGTGGGCCGCTCTTCCATAGCCTCTCAGCTCTACAATCCATCCATGGTGACTTTACCCTCCCATTCGGCTCTTGGACCTGCTGTGATTCAGATTTAGTCCTTTGGTTTGTCAGTAAGTCATTTTACACATGTGGAAAAAGCTCTTAATACCTTTTTACTGGGAATTACACATACATATATACACGTATTGGCCCTCAAAAAGAACACCGTGGTACGATGCCAGCCATTTAGCAAAAGCCGTCCCTTCCAGTGGAGGCCATTTTTTAAGATTTTGACTGATTTTTCAAGGCAAACAGAATATTTGGTCCTTGGTCTATGTAGACATGGTATATGCCAACATTATGAAAATAGTATTAAAACACAGCCCAAATTTGAACATGACCAAGGAGGATTAGAACCACACTGAAAAGACTAATACAGTCAGTCACCCCAGTTATCATAAAAAAATGTTGCCTTGGTTTCTGTACATTATACACAATATTGCATATTAACAAATGAGTTGCTTGGACGTTGCTGACTCACTGTGCATTCTTTTGAGCATAATGGCTAAATAACACGCCATGGGGCCAAAGGAAGTTGAGATTACCAGCAATTGAAATCGAATTTCATCTCGCCAGTATGAACGGGAAATCAGCATCAACAATAAGTTCCATCCATTTTTCATTTAGAATTTTTTGACATGGTTTTTCCACATGTAAAAATATAAACATAAAAAATAAATACATTTTTCCTATGGGGAAAATTGCCTCTGTTTTAGCATGTTTTCTGGAAATTTTAAGAATTAATAAGAAAAAAAATGAGTTTACGGGGCTACATGGCAGCCGAGTGGTTAGCACGCAGCTAGGAGACCAGGGTTCAATCCCACCCTCGGCCATCTCTGTGTGGACTTTGCATGTTCTCCCCGTGCATGCGTGGGTTTTCTCCGGGTACTCCGGTTTCCTCCCACATTCCAAATTGTCCATAGGTATGAATGTGAGTGTGAATGGTTGTTTGTCTATATGTGCCCTGTGATTGGCTGGCCACCAGTCCAGGGTGTACCCCTCCTCTCGCCCGAAGAAAGCTGGGATAGGCTCCAGCACCCCCCTTGAGCCTCGTGAGGATAAGCGGTAGAAAATGAATGAATGAATGAACGAGTTTCCGCTCATGCAAGGTTACACAACATTACATATTAATACTAAGTGACCTACAATTGATTGCTTTTATCGTTTTTTATAAACATTATGGTGAAGACAATTAAAGGGCCACCACGTCCTTCAATTTTGGTAGCTCTCACCGTGGACACCAATGGTCTTAATTTGGAATTACCACTTTTACTACAAACAGGCACTGCATGGTTGGACATTTTCATAAATGTATAGATGAAATTAAAATGAAAAATGAAATGATCATTAATAACTGGTCCAAAGTGAAGGGAAGTATGGAGTATGGAGAAGGACAATGGATGTTTTGAACGTCCTTGTATCAGTTACACGACAATGTGACCCTTCCTGAGGTCGTGAGGTTCAAATGAGTTCCGTCCATCTTCTCCCCAAAGATGTGTCAGGCGTGAGATGAACCCCCTTTTATAAATGTGCCGGCATGTCCGACTTGAACAGATGCGGCATGAGCACCTGTTCTAACATGTCAGCTTTCTCCTTGTCTTGTCTCCCTCGCAAAAATGTCCTTTGAGTAACTTTAGATGTGCATATGGCGTGCAATGAAAACTGTTTTTTTTTTAACTTGTTCAACTATCCATCCATCCATTTTCTATGCAGGGTCATGGGGGTATGCTGGAGCCTATCCCAGCTGACTTCGGGCGAGAGGCGGGTTACACCCACACTGGTGGACTTGTTCAACTAAAATATATTTTTTTTGTTTCCTTTTCATACCTTCTTAGATACTAATCTTAAGGAGAATGAAATCCATTAAAGCAAAAGACAGGCGTGACGGTCCACAAATGAATGTGACATGACGGACTACTACGTCCAATGGAGGCTTCAAGAGGATCAGGATGTGCATGTGGTGAGGATTTGTCATGTTGTTGAAGTTGTCTCTGAATTACGTGATGAAATAGCATGAAAATGCAGACTGATGCGTGGATGGAAAAGCTGTGTTTTAATTGACAACGCCAATTGGCACGTATGGACTCAGGCGTACAGTATAGGGGTTTTTTTTTATGGCAGAACACTGCCATCTAGCGGCCAGAAACTCCACAGCCATACAGTATTATTGAAGTGCCTGCCTTCTCACTGCGGTTGCTACAAAAATGAAAAAAAGTCTTAATGTCATAAACAAATATTTTGAAGTCAGGTTTAAGAGTAATTTTTTGATGTTTTTTGTGGATTATCAGGGTATACAATGCTACTATGTGCAAAAAAATATTTCACAATTATTTTTATTTTCTAAATGGATAGAAAAATGCTGCGAAAATCATAGCACTTCCATTTTTTCCGGCTTCATGTGAATTTTAGGGATATTTAATGAACCAAAAAAAACTGCCCTGCACATATTTTTATTAAATTGGACTATATATATATAGTCCAATTTATAATATATATATAATTTATAAATTATATATATATATATATATATATATATATATATATATATATATATATATATATATATATATATATATATATATATATATATATATATATATATATATATATATATATATATATATATATATATATATATATATATATATATAGTGTGTGTGTGTGTGTGTGTGTAATTAATAAATTATACTGCTTATTTGTTGAATAAAGACCATTATTAGTTAAAAACAATTAGCACATTAGCATTTAAGCTCATTTTAAGTATTTTTTGTCTAAATTAAGCATAAAAATGGCAACATGAGCTAAAATACAACAGCAGGCTTTTATTGCAGGTTTGTATGATCTCACAACTGTCAGAATAATCCCTAACACAGACTACTGTTGCGGCCGTTCCCCGCACCAAGATAAAACTCAACTATGACCCCCCCCCCCCCCCCCCAACGTCATGTGTAAAGGGGTGACTATAGGGTTGCTACGTCATGTCTAGAGGGCTCTAATAATGTTTGAAAAATCTATTTAGAAGAGTGTAAACGGGTTTGCAATACTCCCAACTATACGAAAACATTCAATTCATACATAAGCAATCAAAATTCCATTAACACAGTCTGTAGTGGAACCAATTAACCACGATAAGTGAGGAATTACTGTATAACTTTGTAGTGCTTGTATGCCAACCGCTCAAAGGCCACATTAGTTTGCTCAAGTGGGAGTTTGTGAGTGATGAACTCATCCAGCTGTCGCATCTTCTTCATGTAGTTGTCTCCCAGCTTTGGGAAATCCTGCACACTCTTCCAGCCTCAACATAAATCCATTTTATCAAAGTGTACGCAAAGCGCATCACTTTATTTTATATTCAGCTCAGAGCTAGTGAATACACTGTACACTATTGTCACCTCTTGCTCACCATCATGGCGGATTTTCTACTCCACGACACGACTGTTCAATGAAAGTACCGCCGAATCGGCAATCCTATTTTCTAGAATCCTTAATATAAATAATTAAAGCCCGCTTGGGCAGATTGCTTTACCATGGGATATCATATCTTTCTAATTTACTGCAATTTGTTTTTAGCTGGGGTCTACAAACATCTCCCTTACAGTGTACAGTTTACGACTGTTTCCGTTTTTTCGACATGGCTGTAGCGCTTTACGGCAGATTGTAGTCACACGTGTTGTGGTCGCATGGAGGATCGTTGGAGTCTGTAGCAGCTGCTGAAGTTGTAAGTCATGAACACGGGACACAATGAACATACTTTGCATAGTTATATGCGTTGTATGTTAAATTTACAGTCTTTGTGTGTTAAGATAGCTATGTATAGAATGTTGCATTATTTCTTTTGCAAATTGTGTATATATGTTTACATGGTCGGGCTAGCTAACGTAGCTAGCTAAGCCATACATTGTGTTGTCCGGTCAACTCGCCATCATCCTTCGTACCAAATGACCTGTAGTTTATTTTGATATAATATTATCTTTCTGTTTTTGTAGATCACCTGAAGAATGTCGTTCAGAGGAGGTGGAGGACGAGGTGGAAGAGGTGGAGGATTTAACCGTGGTGGGGGTGGCAGAGGAGGCTATGGCGGCGGCAGAGGAGGCTATGGCGGCGGCAGGGGTGGTGGAAGAGGAGGTTATAACAGACAGCAAGACTTTGGACCCCCGGAATATGTTGTTGGTGGGTTAATGTGACAAATAGCACTGTGGGCCAGTACCATAGAGATCCTGGGTTTACTTTGTTCCGATACTGTAGACGTTTTCGCAACTGGTGCAAAATTGCGTCACATCAAGTGTTCTAATGTTTACTTCGCTGCCTCCACAGCTGTAGGAGAATTCATGCACCCATGTGAGGATGACATTGTGTGCAAATGCACAACAGATGAAAACAAAGTTCCTTACTTCAACGCGCCAGTGTACCTGGAAAACAAGGAACAGATCGGGAAGGTGGACGAGATATTTGGACAGCTGCGGGACTTTGTATCCTTTCTATTTATCTGTCTTCCACTTCAGTGTTAATTTACATCAACAACATTGCTGCTCACAATCTACTTAACACAAACCCTCAGTATTTTTCCGTCAAACTGTCTGAAAATATGAAGGCGTCTTCGTTTAAGAAGATGCAGAAGGTAAACATTGCATCCAAATTAAATACATGTTATTTTGCATTGCTCTATTAAACTGTGTTTTCAGTTTTATATAGATCCAATGAAGCTCCTCCCACTGCAGAGATTCCTGCCCAGGCCACCTGGAGAAAAAGGCCCGCCAAGAGGAGGCCGAGGTGGGGGTAGAGGCGGTGGACGAGGCGGCCGTGGAGGTGATGAATTTAAACTGAAACCTGACTAACTCTTTGTCTTGATTATTGTGTTAATGTATTGTCTTTTTTCGTTTCTTAAAATCCGCATTGGTCTTAGGTGGATTTCGTGGTGGAAGAGGGGGAGGAGGCAGAGGTGGCGGATTTGGTGGAGGTGGCGGATTTGGTGGAGGTGGCGGATTTGGAGGACGCGGAGGTGGCTTCAGAGGGAGAGGAGGAGGTGGCGGAGGACGTGGATTCAGAGGTTTGACCGCATTCTCCACAACTTTTATGTTCTTTAATGTGTTCATGTTGAGTACGTATTAAGCTGTGTTTATTTTGTAGGTGGGCGATGATATGCCGTGGGGTCATAATTCATCCCTGTTCTCTGTGAGCGTTTGTCCTGCGTGCCAACGCTTTCCCCATGTGGACACATCATTGGACTATACCTCATGGATGGATTTGTTTTCTGTCTTTTTTTTTTACAAGTTTTTGTATGAGTGATGGACCTTTTTTGTTTTTATTTCAAGGGCTCATATGTATGCTTGTGTCAACCCCTTTTCTCTTTGTGCACAGACATGTTATTGTCCTGTATAAGTCATAAATTTTTGTACTTTGACCATGAACACATGCAATTACTAACCATCATTAGTCACGTATGGACATGTGGACAAATAAGATAAGATATGCCTTTATTAGTCCCTCAGTGGGGAAATTTGAGACTTTTAAGTTAGAAAGGTTTTTTAACATTCAAAATTTGTCAACAGAAGATTTTGTAATTACCTTGATTAAAAGTTTTTGTGTAATATGTGTTGTTTTGGGTATGCTAAAGAACTACAAATTCTAAAAACTACAATGGCTTGCAATGGATACCCTGACAGATTAAAGTAACAAGTGTGGCTTTTGGGTGAAATTTCTGATTACTCAGTTTTATGCCACTGAAATAAAAAGCTTTGGACTACCACAATATTTCATTAAATAGTTTAAAGGTGAGTTAAAGATGCTCCATGTTATTGTCAGTAATGTGTTGATCATAAGAGTGAATTAAATGTGGAATTGTGTATTGATATGTGTAAAAAATATTACAGATTTAAGAAAAAAAAACATTCTTATAGATATGCTACACGTTGTGCATTAACCTTTATCTGTAAGTAATGTATTCTCCAAGAGGCTTTATCTTCAACGTGTGCCAATGATTTTCCAACCAACTTCCGCGGTGGGCCATTTTCCGGAAGTGCGTCACCATTGACATCGCTGATTGGTCAGATTCTCCTCCTTTTGCGGCTGCGCTCACTTCGCCCGAGTCGAGACAGAGCAGAGAGTATGGAGACTGCTGGAAAAGTAAGTCACTGCTTATATTTGTTCTGCTGATTTGTATGCAAATGTCTCCGAGTTGGTAACTACTTTATTTTTATCACGTGGTTTAGGCGCTTATGGACCTATTGTCGAGGCAGCCGTGTCTGAATCTCTAATTTAATTACGTAATTACGATAAAATAATAAGCGGCTACTATTGATGAAAAATGTAGCCATTTCTTAAATTAGCTAGCAAGTTAACAACGTGCTGGAAGGGCACGTGCGTGTCCTGAGCACACCAACTTTTGCAAGTTCAAGGGTCACACGTACGCCACATTACAATAACAATCACCCAGCCATAACGCCTCAAAGGTGCACTTACTCACTTACCTAAATGTATTGTTTTAATAAAGTGTAAAGTGTTTTAATAAAGCTGTGATTGACCGCCCCAGGTGATCAAGTGCAAGGCAGCTGTTGCCTGGGAGGCTGGCAAGCCTCTGTCCATCGAGGAGGTGGAGGTTGCACCACCTCAGGCTCATGAGGTCCGCATCAAGGTGAGATAAAGCCCGCCACTACCTACGGCCATGCTGTCTTTATTCATTCTACTCTTATACACTCATGACCACAACATCAGCCGCGCCTACAAAGTCAAACATAACCCAAGAAAGACTTGATAATCGAGCTTGGTTATGTTTTCTCTCAGCTCTTTGCCACAGGAGTGTGCCACACCGACGCGTACACTCTGAGCGGCAGCGACCCCGAGGGCCTTTTCCCTGTCATCCTGGGCCATGAGGGGGCGGGGACTGTTGAAAGTGTCGGCGAGGGTGTCACCAAGTTTAAGCCAGGTGAGAAGTCACAACCAAAGGTCAACATTTGGAGTGTGTATGATGATTTATTTTTTTTGTACTAAGGTGATGCTGTCATTCCGCTTTATGTGCCTCAGTGTGGTGAATGCAAGTTCTGCAAAAATCCCAAGACCAACCTATGCCAGAAAATAAGGTCATGTCAGACACCATGTTCATTCACACTCTTCCATATCTTTTTTTTTTTTACTGTGCACATGCATCTAATTTGTACTACTATGTTTAGCTATATTATATATTCAATGTGTCTGTCCCTTGTTTACATTTTGGTGGATTGTTAGATAAACGGCCAAGACTCGGGGCGAGGGGCCGGCTGATGGTGTCTTGGCCTGCCCAAAGAGGCGTCACACTGTCTCCGAAGTCGCATTTCAATCCAATCCATTTTATTTATATAGCACGATTAAACAAACACAAGGTTTCCAAAATGCTGCACAAGATTAAAAATACAAAGCACAATAAAAATGAAGTCAGTAAGGTAAATTAGAATAAGATAAAACAAATGTAAAATCGATTAAATAAAATAAAATGAGATAAAACACAGTACATTCAAAGTAAGAGCAAATAAAAGAAAAGTAAAAAGAAGTCAGCCACCCACTGAGTGTTAAAAGCCAAGGAGAAGAGGTGGGTCTTAAAATGGGATTTAAAAACAGACAGGGAGGATGCGTGTCGATATTATTCCAAAGTTTTGGGGCTGCAACAGCAAAGGCACGATCCCCCCTGAGCTTCTGCTTTGTTTTAGGCTCTTTCAGGAGCAGTTGATCAGCCGAAAAGTTGCACACTACGGAGAAGCTTTCTTTTTAAAAAAAAAAAATGAGGATGAGCATAAGCGGCATAGAAAATGGATATTAATATATTTCATATATATATCATTCTAAATATTCTCTCTGTGCTCAGACAAATGCACACTTCTGAGTGGCCCGGAGCCCCACACTCAAAATCCCACCAATGTAACGTGATATTCTTCTTGTAATAGCCATATACAGTACACTACATTCAATTCTTTGTCATATACCTATGCACAATGGCGGCCTCTGCTGCACAAAAGGTGTACTGACTAAGTTAGTTACTAAGGGCTCACATTAAGTAACCTCACAATTACAGAGGTTACTTAAGGTCATAATTAAATTATTGTATTTACTGGAATAAAACTTTATGAGTACATTATTTCAGTGTTACTAATAAAGTTTCATTGTTGTTATTGTGCCAGAAATAACTTCCTTTATATTAAACCAACATTCAAGTTAGTTTTGTTTGCTCCTCCCACCCTTTGGCAGAGTGACCCAGGGTCAGGGCCTAATGCCGGACAAGACCTCCCGCTTCACTTGCAGGGGGAAGCAAGTGTTCCACTTCATGGGGACCAGCACCTTCTCCGAGTACACCGTGGTGGCCGACATCTCTCTGGCCAAAGTGAACCAGAAGGCTCCCCTGGATAAAGTGTGCCTTCTGGGATGTGGCATCTCCACAGGATACGGTGCTGCCCTGAACACCGCCAAGGTGGGTACGGTCAAAAAGACCACGCCATACGATCATGTTCACATAGTCTTGTAATTCTGTCTTCTTCACTCACACTCAAAGGTTGAACCCGGCTCCACGTGCGCCGTCTTCGGCCTGGGAGCTGTAGGTTTGGCCACTGTTATGGGCTGCAAGGTCGCAGGGGCAAGCCGCATCATCGGTGTGGACATCAACCCTGCCAAGTATGACATGGCGAAGCAATTCGGAGCCACCGAGTTTGTGAACCCCAAGGACCACAGCAAGCCCATCAATGAAGTCCTGGTGGAGATGACCGATGGCGGTGTGGACTACTCCTTTGAATGCATCGGAAATGTACAGCTCATGGTGAGGGATTTTCTCTGTCGCTGCTCAAAAAAATTAATTCACACTAACATACGATCTGATTTAAAAGTTAGGATTTAAAAATGTTTTATTAGCTGTATGACCAGCAAATGTCATCACCCATCTTTCTCTCAGGAGGACCAATCACATTTATAATTTACTTTTCTTTTGGCTTGCATGAATGTACTTCTATGTGAGCGAGCGTTCCACATTTTTTACTTTTCAGTCTTGCTGTTAATTTCTAAGTTTTCCCTGGACCTCTCATGAAGAACAACAGACCATTGGAGTTTATTTAAGGGTCTCATTAGGCCGATCCTCATGCTGACAGTGTCCTGCCTGTCCTCATTAGGCCAATTTCTGATAAAGATATCAGCCAATACCGATGTTTATCTATGTATGTATGTATGTGTTGTATACAGCATTTTTAATATTGGTTTTCATGATAGGGAAAAAAAAATCTGATACCGACATTTATGTTGATATCCACCCAATTATTGGTACCAATATTTATCTGACATCCCTAATAACAAAAAACTATAAAAATATAAATGGTAAGAGAATAATGAATACTAATAATTCATTTGTTAATTTTCTACCACTTATCCTCACAAGGGTTGCGGGGGGTGCTGGAGCCTATCCCAGCTATCTTCGGGCGAGAGGCGGGGTACACCCTGGACTGGTGGCCAGCCAATCACAGGGCACATATAGACAAACAACCATTCACACTCACATTCATACCTATGGACAATTTGGAGTCGCCAATTAACCTAGCATGTTTTTGGAATGTGGGAGGAAACCGGAGTACCCGGAGAAAACCCACGCATGCACGGGGAGAACATGCAAACTCCACACAGAGATGGCCGAGGGTGGAATTGAACCCTGGTCTCCCAGCTGTGAGGTCTATTTCTGCAAACTTATGCAGCCGAATCGTATATCATGTTTGCTATGCAAAACAAAAGTAAACAGGAAGTTGCATGTTCCAGCGAGCTGCTCTGGAGGCGTGCCACAAAGGATGGGGAGAGAGCGTCATTATCGGCGTCGCTGGAGCCGGACAGGAGATCTCCACCAGACCTTTCCAGCTGGTGACGGGCAGAGTGTGGCGTGGCACCGCCTTCGGAGGTGATGATTTTAACACGTAACATGGCAGTACATCTGAGGCGATATCCAGTGGCAACTTCACTTTCGTCCTGACAGGCTGGAAGAGTGTGGAGAGCGTTCCCAAACTGGTGGAAGACTACCTGAGTAAGAAGTTGAAGGTGGACGAGTTTGTCACTCACATGCTGCCCTTTGACAAAATCAAAGAGGGTTTTGATCTCATGCACGCTGGAGAAAGGTCAGCACAGATTTCCCATATTGTAATTCTTGTTTTTTTTTGTTTTTTCTACCGTTTACATTTGTAACTTTTATTTCCCTGTTCGTCCTGCAGCATCCGCACTGTTCTGACCTTCTGAAGTGCCTCCACCAGTCAAGCAGCTCCTTAATGTTTCAACGTTCCTAGCGCTTAATGTGATTACTGTTTTCACTGTTGGAGCAACTGTTTAAGGGTCTCCTTAACTGTTTCAATAAATCTTTTTCAACACATGTCAATCTATTAAGTGCACATATTGTATTTTGATGTCTGATCATATGATAAAACCTGCATAATGCTATATTGCTATAATATAAATGCAGCACATTTGTAATATAGTATATGACATGCATCATTTAATATTGGAAGCAATGTATGTACAATTTGGATTTTTGGAGGTTTAGCACCATCAAGTATTTCATATGAGGATGAACATAGGAGAGAGTGCTAAATATGGATAAACTGCACTATGTTACATATTGATGGACAAGATAGTGTGAGGCAAAAGTGATTTAATACCATATAAACACAATTTTACCAAGTGTTGCGGTTCAAAAATATTGCGCCGGGACTATTACAGATAATGGTGGTTCTCGTCTGTTTAGACTTGTGAAAATAAAAATATTTTATTAATTCCAACAGTTATAATTTAGGTTCACGGTAATTATTACTTCTTAATACTAATGATTTGTCAACATTGTATTTATATACAGTACAGTGTTTTGGTAACGCAGTGCGCATGCGCAATGTTATGCCCCAGGTGGTCCAATCAGCTATTTTAACAGACCCCAAAACAACTGAAAGGAAGGTTTCACAAGATGGCGACCGCCGTTTTGGTGAGTTATTCGCTGAACGCCCGGAGCTTAATTAGTCCAGGTTAGCTAGCGGTACATGTGTGCCAGCTACGACGATGGTTTACTTCGCGAAGTATGCGCCATACCAAGCGGGGCCTGCAAGTTTCAGTGGAATCAAATCACAGTTATTGGTACATCTTCCGGTCGCTAGCTGGCCGCTAGCTAAAGGTGACGTCAGCAACGTTAGCCTAGCATCTTCTCGCAGCCGTACGCCAGATATGATTGTGTTCTCTTAAAAAATCACATAGCAAATTTATTATAGAGGAAAAACTATTTTTTCAAAGTATACTGAAGCGTTCTAATGGGAAAGAGCGTCCCAATGGTTACCCTCCCTGTTTTCCGTTAAATGGATTGGGATTGTATTGCACCCATGCCTCACCAGTCTCTTTAAATGAGTTTATTCTGGGATTTAAATTGTACAACTTCAACACAGCCTTGTTAAAATCGTTTGTTTGTTTATTTAGGTGATCGCTTCAGTCACTAGCAAGCCCGAGAAAGAAGTGAGTGAGAGCACGATTCAAAAATGTGAGAGTCCAGAGTCGTACATCAAGCATCCATTGCAGAACAGGTATGGTGGAAGCCATGCTTCTTTCAGGTCTGTTTATATGTTATGCATTTATTTATGCATTGTGCAGATGGGCTCTCTGGTTTTTCAAGAATGACAAGAGCAAAACGTGGCAAGCAAACCTTCGTCTCATCTCCAAATTTGACAGCGTGGAGGACTTTTGGGCGTAAGTCATGTTGTTCCCATGATACCTTCAGTTGCTATATAATTACTATCATCACCTTCCCAGGTTGTATAACCACATTCAGCTGTCGAGTAACTTGATGTCTGGATGTGACTATTCGCTCTTTAAGGTAAGCGCACACATTTGGACGACCAAGCTCGAGCATGCCCTAATCGAGTCGTCCGCAGCTTTAGCTAATTGATTTAGAAGCACACTTTGCACCATATCAGTGTTTTTAAAAGAATAAACTTTGGGCACATTTAAACAACAAAACTATTAAAACGAGCTGTTTGGCAGCAGGCACCACAGAGTATGATTTCTAAAACTTGTTTGCCGATGATCCCTTATGTATGCATGCCACAGTCTCCACTTTGCTGCAGAACTCTGTTTTACTGCTGCCTTCAGTCTCCTCCGAACTAATACGAATCTGACTAAGGTGCATTTCTTGGTCCACAGGATGGGATTGAACCCATGTGGGAGGACGAGCGGAATCGACGAGGCGGCCGCTGGCTGATAACGCTGTCCAAGCAGCAGCGCAAATCAGACCTGGATCGCTTTTGGTTGGAGACGGTAAGTTCGATGAGGTGATGGCTGCGGGGGTCCTCCCTCCTGTTTCTCGCCAGCAAGATGGCTATCATGTCGCAATTTCCTTTTCGCTGCAGCTCTTGTGTCTGGTGGGTGAAGCTTTCGACGACCACAGTGACGACGTGTGCGGAGCCGTCATCAACGTCCGAGCTAAAGGTGACAAGATCGCAATCTGGACCACGGACTATGAAAACAAGGAGGCCATCACACACATAGGGTGAGCTGCGGGACTGTATACAACTCTAGCTTGTTTCTCCCCCTCCAAACCATTCAGTTAGCTTTAGGTTGACTCCTCTGATTTAATTTGTGTTATGCTGCACATTTTATGCTTATATCAATTATTCACACATTACTACTGTATTTTTGGAGAGAAACGGCACAAGTGGGTGAGTTAAAAAAAAATATATATATATCAACAAATTTGCAGCGTGGCAAATTACTGATGCACCAATCCACATTTTTTCCATCCGGTTACCTGAATTTGGATATGTGGTGATACTGGTACTAATCCGATGTTGATTGTCCTTATTAGGGTCACAGGAAAGCTGGAGCTGTTGTTAAATTATTTGTACTTAATATTGTTAAGTAGCGTTTGCAAATTCTACAGTATGATACAATACAGTATGATAATGAGGTGGTCGATTAACAATCGCTGTGATAAGCAAGACAACTACAACCACATCCAAAGAGTATTAGCAAAGATAGCTAGAAAAATATCAGCAAACATAGCCGTTTGCACACAAGCGCTCAGCCTGACGCATTCACGGCTTCACAGAAAATCAGACAACACAACCGCATTGCGCATAGCTTCCATGGCGTTGCGTTGCGTTACCATTGACTTTATGAGGCTGTAATAAAATCCTCACTGCAGGCAAGTATGATATTGTAACAGCCCAGTAGTTATTGTCTTGTTATACGTTTAATGTCCAACTGTTTAGTTAGCTATTCTCATGGATCAGAAATCTCCAATACGTGAGTTACGCCGGTATCTGAACCAGATATTAATACTGGATCGGATCGGCCCTATCATATCCAGAATGCCGAATATGCAAGGAGCCACAGTTTTCATTGCCTCTTTACTTTAGCATTTGTTTCTTTCTAGGCGTGTGTGCAAAGAGCGGTTAGGTGTCCCGCCCAAAGTGGTCATCGGATACCAGTCGCACGCCGACACGGCCACAAAGAGCGGCTCCACAACCAAGAACAAGTTTGTCGCCTGATGATATCGTGATGCCTTTGTTTGGCTTGTGCCAACGGGGAACCGTCTTTTTTTTTTTCCATGAATGTATGACGTGTTGATCCACTAACAAGAACTTGAAGTGGACACGATGGCTTCCTGCCTGTGTATTTGTTGTCACTTGGCCAAAGTGTTTGGACGAGAGTACGTGTACAGTTAAATGGCTGCACTCTCCATGGAGAACTGTTATGTTTGCTGAAGTGGGTGAAGGGAAAGGGATGTTTTGATGCCCGTTTGTTTTTGTTTTCCAATGCAGCTGCATATTCAAGAATATATTGTTTCTTTGTTTTCACGGCAACATATGTCAGGGAGTGTTTAAACCTTGTACAAAGTGTGAATAGTAAAAGAAAATGACCTATTTTTGAAGCGCAGATAAATGCATCATGAAAAAACACACATGGTGTATGCGTAATGTTCTGGAATATTTAAGTTGACGTCTTTGGCAATGACATGAGGTGATTTGTTACAGTCTTTAAGAAATTTATCTCCATTATTCAGATGACGTTTGTGCTTTGGTCTGGTGACTCTTGCATCATGTGATTCTATTTCACAATTATCTCTGACCCTGAAACACTACCTGTGCCCTGAACAGTAAATGTGCAAATACACAAACTGAGTGGCATGGTTTTCTTTCAACAAGGTACACACAGTTACTATTTAGTCCGCTAATTTGTTAATATAATATTGTTTATATTTTACCCACTTTTGCACCTAAATTAAACTACAATTTTAGTAACAGATCTGCACACGGCATAATAAGCATTGATACTATGATTTTTTTATTGTCTTAAGAGTATGATTGTTTACACATCTCTTGTATTCTCGTTTCAACGTGTAGGTGAACCTAATGGTGTGTCCTGGGGGAACTCATCGCTTCAGTGTTACCAACCGTCCATTAGGTGGCAGTAGAGCTCCGCTTTTGCAAACTGACCTCTTGTCTGACTCTCCAAACACCACAAGTGGAGGTAATTGGCATTCCACTGAGCACTCCTCCCTCAGTTGGGAAAGGAGATATCTGCAAATAGCAGCTTGGCATCTTATTTATTTATAGACCCCACCCCCTCTCGCTTACAACCAACAAAAAAAATCTCCATTACAACGCCCGCCCCCGCCTCAGGCAACTGTCAACCTGGTGCTCAGCATCTCCAGTGCGTCACACAGGCGGGCGGGGGACTGGGGAAGTCAAGCTGTGAGGCCTCACTCTTGTTTGTGTGCACGGCTTATAAACCTCCAGACATGACACCACTGTGGATGAGGTTCCCCCTTCCCGCTCCTTCCAAGGAAGCCTCTTGACAGACATGTCAGAGGACTACAGCGTGTCTGCTCACTTGAGGCGGGCTCAGCGGGCCGGTTATTAAGCATACGGATGCTGACAGTGTCCTGCAGTCACTAATAATATTGTCATCCCTCAGTCTGACACCAACTGGAGGAATCCTCTCATTTGCCAAGCGCTGCGCTTGGAGGCGTGGGGGGGCGCCACACATGACATAATGCATGAACACGTACTGTATGTCTCTGGAGACGACACCGCATGCATCATCACACCAGTGGCATTTGCATATGGACTAAATCCACTTACATACCAGGGTGACGGCAGTACATTTTCTTACTGTCTGATGTGATGGTCTTTAGCGTTGGATTTTGTCCCCCAACGGCAAGATGGCACCCATCATTTCATTCATTATGAAACTTCACAAAAGAAATAACATTTTAGCTGGCTGGCGGACACATTAACAGAGATCAGCAGAGCTTCCGGGATTCTTTTTCTAAGCTAGACAGTTGCTTGGGAGAATTTATCCTATGGAAGATCACTGAACGGTATTTTTTGAAACTGAACATACGTCCATATGTCCACATTGCTTTTCCCATTGGCCCGTGGCACATTGTAAAGATATACAGTCATTTAACAAGAAAACAAAAGAAAAATGCCCGACAGAAATATAGTCACAATATGAAGACAAAGTTGTAATGTAACGAGGAGAAAGAGTGAAATATCCTTAAACCTCAGCTGCATCTTTTTTTTTTCTTGGAATGCAAATTTTGGTCACTTCTGATTTTGAAAAATGCACTAACGTGATGCGCAGTATATACACTCAAAGATGACTTACAGTATAATTTTAAAGGACGTACTGCAGAAATGCAAGTCAAAGATTCTGTATATGACAGGAGAACTGCTCTAGACCCGACTGCTAAAAAGCTTTAAAGACCTACTGGTCCAAAATACTAGTTAAAGTACTAGAAGGCAATAGGTGTTTAAAAACAGCAGAGCGCTGCTGTCATACTGAATAGAGGATCTTTGACTTGCATTTCTGCAGTACGTAAAAAAAAAAAAGAAAAAACATGTGGCGACTTAATGTGCTGTTTGTCAGACACACAGCTGCAGATATCTGCTGGAGAACAGCTAAAGAGAGCGATAGCGTCCACCGCTGGAGCTCATGTTTATGTCAGCGGTCATAGAAAATGTGTCACTCTGCCGCTTTCACGCGCCAGCATGCCTTCCTCGTCTGCCGCACCGCCAGCTGGTCTCTGTCCAGATGTCCGGTCCGAGGCTCCTGCCCCGCCTTTACCCGTCGCCAAGATCAGAGCCTTTGCCAGTTGTCGAGCTCCGCCAAGGACTATTTATAGCACAGGCCTCCATATGTCACATGTGTCAGGATGAAACCAAGCTTCTTTGTTGCCATGGAGATCAAGCATTCCCCCAACATCTTATTCCTTTTGCATTAAAGGGACAGCAATTATTCCTAGACAGATTTTGATTCACATAGCCACTGACTGGATGAAAGCCCGCCCACCTCGCAGTGTCTGACATTTGTCACCGTGAACGCCATTCTTCAAGTGGAAAACACGACTGGGAGACATTTCCATTTCCTTTCTCAGCAAACTAACATGTTGGTCATGCAAAAACGGTCGGCGAGAGTGGCAGGGAGCTGGCAGGTGAGATGGACTCTAATGAATCCGTGCTCGTGGAATGACATCGCGTGGTGAAGTGAGCGAGAGAGCCCGACGCTAATTTATTTTGCAGTTAATTAAGTTGCAGAGCTTGAGTGCCACGCCGTTGCCTGTGAGCACGTCATCATCGGCATGAACACAGCTGCTGTCATCAGGAGGGGAAAATAAGTTTAATAACCTGTACTTATTAATGTTGCTAATCTTTTTAATGCAAAGATAATGCTACAACGAGCTCTCTAGCTGCCCCACAAATGCAGAGTCATGAGACTATGCATCATTTCTACTATTTTATTATATCTAGTCAAGGGGCAAATACTATAGAAAGTACATGTTGGGATTTTTTCCATCAGTGAACCGTATTTCCTCTATACTGGCTGCACTCATGCAGCCCTGGACCATATTAGGCAAGACACAGTTACCTTACAACTCACTTGTTTTACCAACTATACAAGCTGGACACTGACTACTGTAAAGCAAGGATTCTCAACTGGTGGGTCACGTATGGACTGGTTGTTAGTGGGCCGTGGGTCTTTCCTGAGCAAAACAAAACAAAAAAATCTTACAATTTCATTCAGAAAGGGATTTTCTTTTTTTAGTGTGGTGGGATGTTCCCTGAGGCAAGGTGTGTACTCCAATAGGTGGCAGCAACACTCTGTAGTGTTGTTTGAAACCGGAGAGCAACAACCTTTGTTAGTAATAGTACAATGTCTCAGTCCTGTCTCCTGGTGAGCCTTAGAAAGTATTTTATTAAGTATCAACTGTTTAAGTGGAATGTACAGCTGAGTTGAATTGTCATATGTGGAGGTCTATTTGTCTATTAAGCTATTTCTAAAGCTTTGGGACTCCAGCGCACCATAGTGAGAGCCATTATCTACATATGGTTAAAATGGAACAGTGGTGAACATTCCCAGCCAATAATACCCCAAGAGGTCACAAAAGAACCAACAAAAACATCCAAACAACTACAGTACAGACCTCTTTTGTCTCGGTTAAAGTCAGTGAAGACAAGAAAGTCACTGCCTGCATGGCAGCGTTCCAAAGAGTTCCAGTTCCAAAAGTAACACCGCATTTCAGGCCGCTTATCCTCACAAGGGTTGCGGGGGATGCTGGAGCCTATCCCAGTTGTCTTCGGGCGAGAGGCGGGGTACACCACAGGGCACATATAGAGAAACAACCATTCACACTCACATTCATACCTATAGACAATTTGGAGTCGCCAATTAGCATGTTTTTGGAATGTGGGAGGAAACCGGAGTACCCGGAGAAAACATGCAAAGATGACCGAGGGTGGAATTGAACCCTCGTCTCCTAGCTGTGAGGTCTGCACGCTAACCACTCAACCAGCGTGCAGTCCTCCAGACATCATACCAACAGTAAAATACAGTGGTGGTAGTGTGATGATCTGGGGCTGTTTTGCTGCTTCAGGGCCTGGAATCATGAATTCTGCTGTATGACAAAAAATCCTGAAGTAGAATATAAGACAAGTCTACCTGCCATTGGCTAATATTTAAATTAGTTTGATGATCTGAAACATTTAAGCGTATTACTTTTGCATTACATGTACCGTATTACAACATTTCCCCCATAAATACCTTATATTCGTAAGCATCTACTTTGAAAAAATGTTTTTGTTGTGGATCGCGGGATGGAAAAAATGAAGTTGTGAGAGATGTACTTACTTTTGTCATACTCTAACAGTGAATCGAAAGTGTGTCGGGCAGCAGTTGTCCAAAGCATGATGATCACTTTTATAGTTGTCAGGCTGCTCATTTTTATTCAGAGGCTGTCATTATTTCATCGTAGCAGCTCGCTTTGTCTGGAAAAGGCATGTGTCAGGAGAGACAGCACCATCAGCAATGAAGTGTAAAGTGACTCAGCCTGAAAGAATCGTTCGCCTCGACATAAGACGGACCTTTGCGGATCTTGGCTGGATCAGAAATTTATGCAGTTTTATTTTACATCCTTAAATCTACCAAGCATGCTGTCATTACCGCCGCTTGTTATTTACCGCCTTCTCTCTGTACACTTTGAATTGAGGGCCGTGATAGCACATATTTAGTAAGTGGCCCCGCTGAAGAACGATGTGAATATACTGTATAGAAATTAGACAGCTTGGAAAAAAAAAAAAAACGGTAATAAAACAAACACGCCCCTGGTGTTTATTACACAAGCAGAGTAAATATTCCGAGCTTCCTGCCGGCAGCTTTGACTGGTAAAATAGTGATGTGCAACATGCTGCAGAAAGCACTCATTCCCTTTCATTAATTTGAGTACACGTGTTCCGTTTGGGAAGAAAGATCCTGCAGCAGTTACTGCGTTAAATGAGCGTTCCCTCCTGACGCTTCAGTCGCAATCATCGGTGTCGCAGCCCCGCAATCAGGTCGGCGTTCAATCTGTTCCCCAAAGCTTTGGGTATCATCCATCTCTGAGTCTGCCGCGCCAGATAAGTTTTTTTTTTTGGGTCGGGGTGGGGGGTTGTGACCCAGTTTGAAAAAAAAAAAAAAATACAAGAATCACATTTACATGTGATAATGGAGTGACTGATGTGTTTCTAATTTGAAGTTTGAAGTGAGGTCACAAGGTCGTTCCACACTGATGAACACAATGAGATCTCTGGATCTGTCTGCCAGCGCTTACCATGAGGATCAGTGTGCGGATGTTGAAGAATTTAGGGCACATGCTAATTCAAACACTCGCGCATTCTAACTAGAGACAATGCAAGCGTGGTATCAAATATTCTGCTCTTACAAAGAACAAACTTTTTATTGATGGGCAGTTTCTAATATTTTCACCCTCTTTTGTGGTCAATTTAGCGAGAAAGTATTAGGTACAAGCGACGACACTCACTGATTGTGCTTTGTAAGTGCAGGTCAATGCAACCAATTAGATTCACTGTCTGGTGTGGGCATGGCTCAGGCACCCGCCCTTCTTCTTACAACAAGTCTTTCTAAGAGTCATGTCCCATCATGGGGCTGCACGGTGGTTGAGTGGTAAAGGTTTGGCATTATTTATTATACAAAAATAGAATAATAAACAATAACAAATTATATAATAATTATAAAATAATTAAGGAAGTATTCCTGTGAATAGTAAGAATGATAATAAAATTATTATGAATATAATAATAATAATTATTATTCATTATATTATATATACAATAATAAAAAATGACTAATTTGTATCAATATAGGTATTTAAATGATAAACAATGAATAAAATAATAACAAAAATCAATTATTTTGATTATGGGCTGCACGGTGTTTAAGTGGTTAGCATGGAGGCCTCACAGCTAGGCGACTGGAGTTCAATTCCGCCCTCGGCCATCTCTGTGTGGAGTTTGCATGTTCTCCCCGTGCATGCGTGGGTTTAGGTATGAATGTGAGTGTGAATGGTCTGTTTGTCTATATGTGCCCTGTGATTGGCTGGCCACCAGTCCAGGGTGTACCCCGCCTCTCGCCCGAAAACAGCTGGGATAGGCTCCAGCATCCCCTGTGACCCTCGTGAGGATAAGCGGTAGAAAATGAATGAAGTTACGCAATGACAAATGAGCCATTGTGCGCGGATGGGCCCCTGGGGCACAGTTTGGGCACACTTACTTTTGTGAATCTTCGTCGGGGTCGAGCTTGTGGCATCAGTTCTCTGAGCGAACTGGTTGAGGGGGTTGAGGGAAGAGGTGCTGAGTCCTAACGAGCAGCGTTATACAGTATTTGGGTCTTAACTTTGTGGTAACAAAGGCAGGCCCTAAAATGTACTTCCTGGTGTGGGCGTGGCTTAGACATCTGCTATTCTTCAAACAAATGGCCTTTGTAAAGCAGCCTCTGTAAGTAAATTCCAAATTTTCAACGAGGCCTTCACTTGTGATTAATAACTTTGTCTTTCATATTGATTGATTTAATTGTACAAAGATTGTAAAGTTTGGACAATAACAGACCAAGTAAACAAGATTACTTCTAAAACTTATTTTAAGCTGTGTTTTGCCCCTGTTAGCCCAAACAATGACTCTGGTTAACGTGATGAAATCCTGCTGCATGTTCCACATTGGTAACTATACACAAGTGTCCCAAGCGTTTACGTGCGCGAGCATCAGCACCATCGATTGGCGTGTCATGTAATCCTCCATCGTGACAACAGTCAGCGAGATTAGGGGCTAGAGCTGTGGCGTCAGCCCTCTTCGGCGGGTAATGGGCAAAAAAGCATGTTAATTGCCCTTGACTGTTGAAAGTAAATTAATTATTGATCGCTCTCCCGACTCCTCTTCTGTACTTACATAGCCTTACAAATCCTTTTTATCTCCGGCTCGCAGTAAGAACATTTCCTCGTTTCCCCATCATTATGCAGGCGGGCAAACGCGCGCGAGGACCATAAGCCAAACAGCAGCTTCCTGTTCTGCGCCGAAAAGGTCTTCATCTTTACATTCCCTCTGTTAAAATGTTGCATCATGTTCTTGCAGAACTCTCATTTTGCCATGCATGCAACAACACACATGTCCTGGCGCCCCCGCACCGCTAGCTGACAAACAAACAAGAGAGCACATGAATAAAAAGCGGGGTTTGCAGGTCTGACGGCTGTGTTGGGGAATTAATGACACCGGGTGTAAAAAGTGGTGGAGGCGGCACAGACACCAGCATCATTATTTTGCCTATTGATTTCTCATCCTCCTGCAGCATGCAGAGGAGGAAAAAACAACAAACATGTGAAATGAGATTTAAAGATCAACATCATAGGACAAAAATTGGCTGGGACTAGAAACTGATGTGGATTAACCTTTCATGTCATGCTGCATTCACTGTCGCCGTGTGCACCTTAAACTGCATCCCCAGTCAAAGACGACAAAATTATGATGACTTCAGTCTGGATATAGTACAACTATTCAACATGGAATGGTGTGGTCATTATTTACCAAAAGCACAAAGATGGCAGCTGTTATTTGGAAGCAGGTGATAATTGGAGAGTAGTGCACGTTTACGTACATTTTTTGGTTAGCAAAAAATATGTTGCATTTCTTGTTGGGTTCAACTGTGTTCTTAATGTATTTTTAACACAAAATATTGCTTGTATGCAGGCGATTGACTTCCTACTACATGGAAACAGGGACTCTGTAGTTATCGGGAGTACTGACAAAGTTACTCCACAATCCATCCATCCATTTTCTATGCCGCTAATCCTAAGTCTCAAAAATGTTAACACAAAACGTGTTTTTAGAGTTTTACAAATATAATTTTACATGCAGAAAATGATCTGAAATAAACATCAATCGGTAGGCGCCAATTTCCTTGATTTTGGGCAATCAGCTGATCCTAACATGAATCATAACATTATCCACCGATCTTATCTCGACAGCGAGCAACCAAGCTAAAGTTATTTGATGGTTGCATCTTTCATGCATTTTTCTTTGGCTCCATTTTTGGGTTATTTTGCAGCCGTGATCAAAAGAAAAGCACAGACTTGAGGATGAACGATGCCAAAGTTTCAGATAATGAGGTTTGTGTATTTGAAAGTGAGCCCTGAAATAAGTTTGGGATGACTCTAAACACTCGGTTTCAGAGTGCATTGTAAAGCTGGAGGTTTATGATGTCACACATAGATGCTTCCTTGTATGGGCATGTACTTAAGGCGGGATTCTGCTTCCATGAGCTCTGCTCCTGTGTTTACGTTGTTAGCAACCGCTCCCAGGAAGTGTTTCTTTGGATGTAATGGAAAGCTAGAGCAGCTGGACTAGCCCAAGTAGCAATTTATCAGTGTCCTCACTGTGTTTATTTTGTGTAAGTAATGGAACAACAGCGGTTGTCTGTGTAGCATTATAGAGTGTGTAAACAGGCGCTGACGCTGACGCTAATATCCATTTGCCACCACAATCAGTGGGTCTACCCGAGTTTTTTAAACAAAGGTACTCCCACAAAAAAATGTGTAATGACTCCATTCCACTTTACCAATGCTGTAGAAAACGTTAAAAATGCTAACGCTACTTAGCATTGAGAGACGTCTTGAGAAACATGGGACTGTCCAGTCTCTACTTCTGGATCAAATACATGATCCAATACATTATTTATTGTTAAAAGCGGGAAGCACAAAATCCAGACAAATACTGCTGGAATAGGTGCAGATTCTGGAAGCTCTACAAGGCTTTTTATCATGTGTAGCTGCTCCATTGGTGTCCACAACTCAATACAAATACAAATGAGCATAATATGTCTCCTTTAAATCCACTCCCTGTTGAAGTTTTATACATACAAGGGTATGTGTGGGTGTGTAGTACGGGAACATACTTTAAATATATGATTGGAGTAATGTCTGTGTTATTGTGCGGCATCATGTGACGTGCATGCCGCTTTTCCATGGAAGTCTTTGCGGATGAGGAGCTTCTCTCTGTCATTTGTTCATCACTTTGCCATTACACTATGCATAAATGATGCAGCAGCCACTGTGTTTGTTGCAAATGTCATTCATTTTTCATGGTGGCTTTATCTTGAAAAGCCATCTCCTGTTCCGGACCACCTCGCTGAGTCGCGGTTGGATTTCTTCGTCCGGTAGATGAAGTACCACCGCTGGCGTATAAATATATTTTTTTGTTCCGTCTGTCTTTCTTTCCTGACTTCCAGCAAATGCAGCAATTCATAAATTGTGAATGTGCCACTGGTGGTGTGCTTGTTTTCTCAGATGACATTTCCATACATGGACGCTGGTTGAAAATGTCGTTCTCACTCAGCACCGTTGCACCGTGACCCTCCGTACACCATATGATAATGTAAGTGCCTTCAAATAGCACCCAAAACAGATTTATTTATACATTCCTGCTGTTTTGCATATCCTCTGCCCCGAGCCCACACGCTTTATTTCAGTCCAAATGCTGTTGAGTCAGCCTCTTCCTGTATGGCTGTCCCAGATAAGTAGCTTGAAGCTCAATGACCAAAATATCATATGCTTAAATAAAGCGCTATATATATCAAGCTTAGACACAGACCTCCATCCAATATATATATCTTTATTATGTTTAATTATGAACAATACAGACTGTGAACAACAAGCCTCACTGAACCCCGCCGAGCCCTTCCTTACAATACCACACCATTTTGGATATTTTTACAGCCAGACGCAAGGAAACATTTGCTCCTGAATTTTTAATATCAACATGGTTTCTTCTGTGGAAGGATGACATGTTGACATTTATGGATGGAGACAGCATTACATTCCTCAACGGATTCTTCCATCGGCTACCTAGTTAGGAACAGAATGACTCAAAACATCTCCAACCTCTCCAAGGCCAAATTATAAAGTGAATAGAACAACAACAAAAGGAAGTTAACAGGCTACTTCCTGGTCCAGTTGGACAGTTCCATTATGATATGGAGGGTGGACAGCTCCACTCATCCAGTTTACTTGATAGCACCTTTTGTCAGAGTACTCAACATATTTAATGGTGTCAGTCCTTTCCAAAGAATATGTCCAAAACCGAATCTTATGTACTTTTGAACAACAATGGCTTATACTTGGGAGTTGAGGCTAGCTAACAAACAGCTGTGATCTCAGTTATGTTTTTTCATCCCCCTTTATTATAAAAGGTTTCATTTTAAAACTGCAATTTGTGTTCATGTGATACCCCACTGAAGTGTGTTCACAATTTTATTGATAAGTGTATTCGTTGACAATAGTTCAGAAATGTCACCACCTTGTTTTCACCATGTTTGTATAACACAGGCTTACTTTGTATATAAGGGGTGTTGTAATGGGCAATCGCCAGCAGGGGGAAGTGTGACAACTCGCCTGGCTTTCTGACACTTTACGTCAGTTCGTCTGCTTGACGAACTTCCTCTTGGAGGACCCACGTGAGGTTGGCTGTGTCTCATTCATATCTGGTTTTCAGGTGGGTGAAACAGTAAATTGAGCCTGGTATGAAAATGCACTATGTATATATGTCATAAAACGTTTGAATGTACAATGATGGTGATGTTATTAATATATGAAGAAATATATGTGTGGAAAGGGAGCAGTGTAATATTTACACGTGCCGACGCCATCTTGTGCCAATCAAGCCATGCTTGAAAAGTTGGAATTATTCATGTTGTGGAAGTAAGTGAAATGTATAATGTTTATTAATAACTGGGTTAAAAAAACTAAGAACACGTCAGCTCATACACTGTTTTGAAGAGAAAATTAAGATGATACGCTGAAGAACCATATGTGAATGGAAGAAGCTATGCTTCAATGCAAGGTAACATAATACAGTGTTGTCATTGTTTATTAATTTGATTTGTCGTGTCAAAATGTAGCTTAGGTAATTTGCTGAATATACAACTGTGATGAAGAACTCAGTATTTATGCTGAACATGCCAAAGTGTGAAATAGAACAGTTTATGTGGAATAATGTACGATAACCGAGGTTCCACTGTACATGCCTTTTTAAATCTTATGGCCGCAAAGAATCTTGGAATGTTGGTGGCTGCGGAGGACAAGACAAAGGTGAAAAACAAGGCCATATTTATGGGGTAGCTTTTAGAGGAGCCTTCAAATTAGGCCATCTTTAGTGGGTTACTACAACCTCAACCTTCAAGTCTACCCTCTGAAGAATGCAGTCCCTCAAATAGGACAAAGCTAGTGACTCAAAATGGAACCTAATTACATGTGCAATGTTGTGTACATTTGTTGAAACTGTCAAAACTAACTCTCTGTCAATTTTTTTACTCAGTAAAGAGGAAGCCACCTCTTTACAATAATATTACATATACATTTCTTTTGGTTAGCAATGCAGTTAAGCCCTTTAATGTCCAGGGATGACAAACCTGAACAACTAATTGTGGTTTTCATGCTTGACCAGGCCTTCTGGTCAGCAGTAAACAATGTTTGTACCATCCTCTTAGACTATGGAATCACAGGAGTGCCAAAATTAAGGGAATGCAAAATACGAAGAGAATCAATAATAAAAAAATATAAATGTAGTCACGCCATCATGCACATACTTTGCCCAAACAAAATAGTGACACTGTAATGTGTATGGGATATGTTAATTTTAGCACTCCATATCAGACAAGCATGCATATTGGCCACCCCAAATAACGCAATTAATCCTACCAATGTATTCCAGAAAAAAGGTTTAGTGGGTTGCCAGAATCAATTTGGACAGAACCTGTGAAAGTCCATCTCATAGTAGAAGCACACATCCTGTTTTCATGGCTGCGCTTTATCAGAGACAGACAGCGACCTGAGTAAGAGGTGGCGACGAGGGCATCCCTAATCTCCCCTGAGGGCAGACACTTTAAAAAAGAAAAAAGAAAAAAGTAACAGTCAGGTTTCTGCAGCAGTGCGCGTGTGTGTCTGTCTCATGCTGTGTGCCCGCCTCTAGGGGGCGTTTATTACCAGGGTCTCTCTTCACTTGAATGCATCTAAAGTGTGCAGCTGTGCCAGGTGAGGATGGCAACCTCATTTAGCTGAGCTTTTGTTTCTTTTATTTCTATTTTTTGAAGTGTTTCAGCAAAAAGGCATCAATACCCCCCCCCCCCCCCCCACACTTTTCTTCTCCACATCTCAGGATTAATAATGCAGCAACCCCCCCTCCCCTTCCTCCTCCTCTTCCTCCACTCCACCAGAAGCACCTTATTCTATCTTGGCCAGATAGTGCTCAGCAAAGCAGGAGCTAATTTTAGAAGATGACACCGCTGAGTGCTTACGATAAGCAGCACACAATGAACGGGGTGACATTATTTTCTTTCTCTTTCCTGTCGCAGACCTCTTTAGGTGCAAATCAGCGTAAACACAAGGCCGCCTCCCTCACAACCCGCCAGAATGCATGTGGAAATTGCACCGATGGACTGAACATTTGGAAGTTGTTCCTGCAGGTATGCTACCTAAAGACACTCAACAGCAGGGTTTGAGTGAGAAATGTTAGGGGCGGAGTTTGTATGCAAATAAGTCAAGTGATTATGTAATACAAATACATGGGAAACATTCTACAGCAAATATTTTTTAGTCCAAAATAAAGGAACAGAATAAAAAAAATGTTGAGGGCTGGGACTGAACAAACACTGAAATGCAGCAGCTGTACCCTTACACCACCAGGGACAGGTGAGTGGGTGGATTTTGATTTACTTGTCTCTTCTTATCTGTGAATTAGTTGTCTTTTTATTCCTCATGTCACTTGTTAGGATAATATTGTTTGTTGAAAGAAACAAACAAAAAAATTATAAAATGTCTTGTGCCTACTGTATGTATTCATTTATTAATAACTGTGCACATTAATGTCACACTGACATGCCGACTGTCTCCAAAACAAGTCCTCCACATGCTTATAACCTAATACGAATGGGCATGTGAGTCTGCCCCTTACCTGCTCTGTCTGTCTGTCCCGTTACAGGACAGACAGAGATTTTTACTTGATGTCCTTTGTGCATTTCACAAGAATGTGCCCACTTGTGCAACATGCCACCCCCCCCCCCCCAACCAACCAGGACATTATTTTTCGTGCAAAATAAAGGAACAGAATTAAAAAAATGTTGAGTGCTGTGTATGAATAAACACGTGCTAACTTGAAATGCAGCAGCTGTACCCTTACACCACCAGGGACTGGCAGGTAAGTGGGTGGATTATGATTTACTTGTCTCTTCTTACCTGTGTGAATTAGTTGTCTTTTTATTCCTCATGTCACTTGTTAGAATAATATTGTTTGTTGAAAGAAACAAACAAAAAAATGTATGAAATGTCTTGTACCTACTATATTTATTCATTTATTAATAACCATGCACATTAATGTCACACTGACATGCCGACTGTCTCCAAAAACAAGTCCACCACATGCTTATAACCTAATACAAATGGGCATGTGAGTCTGCCCTTTATCTGCTCTGTCTGTCTGTGTGTTACAGGAGGAGATCACTGCTTCCTTCGCATATGCGGTTTCATATATTACCTACAGTATCAGCATGAATAGTCAGACATTTTCTGTAGAAGATGTCTGTTCAGGTTGTGTTGATTTGTGTTCTTGCATGCGAGCTTTACCTCTCATCATTTTCAAAGAACTTGTCTCATCCCACATCTATTTTGGAGCCAGAAGAAGATTTTTACTTGATGTCCTTTTGTGTATTTGACAAGAATGTGCCCCCTTGTGCAACATGCCAACCCCCTCCCACCTCCCCCAACCAACCAGGCATTCTGGGGCCCTATCCACAGCATGTAAAGCTGGGCAGCTCTATCCAATATACTGTGTACACAGTGATGAGAACAATTATTAAGCAGCTTTTTTCCCTCAGGCAAAACTAAGATATTTCACATTGTGACAAGTCTTTCAGATGGATGCAGCCCTTTTGAAATTGATAAGATCTTGGCAAATGATCACAGAAACACCAACCATCATTTTCTTGCAAATAGTTACCAGTGAGATGGAAAATTCTGTTTTTTTCATGTAGTTGCATAATAACTGTACACACTAATAGTGCCAAAGGTTAAATTTTGCTTTAAATGTTCTGCTTTGAGATTTGGATTGACCCAGACTACTGTAGTTATGGAATAATATCATCTTCTTGACTAATTCTTTTGAACGAAATGCGTAGGTGCAAGACAATTGTTCGTCAATGACACTGAACATTAAAACTCATTATGTCCTTTTCAAGGAATCATCACCTCCTCAGAAACCATTTTACCCCAACAATTAATATGATTTATTCGATAACAGCTTATGGCCCCACAGACTGTGAAGCATTCCCTGCACGTCGTTCTGTGCCGCCAGTGTTTATCAGTCCAAATTTATTATTAATTTCCAAGTCTCCACAATTATTGACCTCAGTATTGGTCTAACATCATCGCGCTTATCTTGAGCCCGTGGTGTGTAAATCATACTAAATCATCTTTAATTACCGCGTGGTGGAGTTTTCCTGCGGTTGCTACCATGGAACCTTTGTTACCTCATGATCTGTGCACGCTGACAGGAGTGCATCTGACGAAGAGGATAATTGGGAATTTAGGGCCGCTAATTGATAACATGAGTGCATCTCCAGGGTGAGTGACAGCGGTAGCGGCAGAAAAAGCTGCGATACACTTCCTAGTCCACTCCTACCGTTGGTTTAAAACACAGTGATGTGTCAGCGAGAACATGTGACACCTGGGAATTACTATGCTGTTTGTACAGCCGCTAAAGCATGAGTACTGGCCGCATTTTACTGTCATATTATCTTCAGGAAACACAAGGACACGACGACATTGAGAGCACACCATAAAGTCCTTTGAACCTAAAAGGAGAAGAGAATTCAGATAAATTCTAGGGATGTGAACATCAATGACAGGGAATCAAAACGCTGGTTGACCTTCAGTTTGTTTTTGCATTTGCAATACCTGGGTGAAACTGTGCACTGTGGGATTGGAGCGGGTGCCAGGCAGTGCTGCTGTGAGAATGTACAGTACCTTTGGTCAATGTCACTCCCTTAAGAGTCGAACTGGACTGGTTGAGTTAAAAGTTCTGGCTTTTAGCTTGATGGCCACTCAAACTTTATAGTTCATAGTATAGAGGGCTCTTTAGTCGAAATAGGTTTTGCAATTGTTAGCTCCTTCATGCTAATGTCATTTCAGTCCTTAAATGACAAATAACGATGACATACGACGAAGAGACATTTCTAATTGTCTAGTGCAAAAGAAAAAACATGCCTTTTGACCTTTTTAAGGATGAATTTTCCTGGAAAAATGCTGCTTCAATTTCAAATGTCCCATAACCTTTTTTTACAGTCGTATGCAGTCTGGTTCTGCTAGAGCTACAGATTGAGGGAATAAGGAGCATGGTGCTAAACCTGTTCCAAATGAAAAGTGCCGTGAAATGAGTTTTTGATCATTTGGCACCGTATAAATAAAACTAAATAGATAAATGTGGTTCCTCTTGTGTGTGCATGGGTTCAGGGCTTCTCATTACACGTTGTATATTAAAGAAGTGTTATCCTTTTATAGATGAGCCAATAAAGAGCTTAGACTTGCACAATGGGATGTGGTGTCACTGTAGTGGACGCATATAATCTCAGCCAAAGGTTGCGGAAACGTACGCGGGTATTCACATGCATGTTTGACAAATGAGCGCCACTTGAAGATGTATGACGCATTAGTCGTGCTCGGTTGGAACTAACGATGTGGGCGATCAGGATTATGTAGAGAAAATAAATCACTTCCCTTTGCTGTCGTTGGGAAAATGATATTGCTTTAGGGCTCTGTAGTGGGCATTAGAGACGGGTTACAGATTATTTCCTTTGCCGCTTTAAGGCAGATACTTTCTATTCAGGCTTTTGTTATCAGAGTCAAAGTTTATGCTTCCACCCACATGTACTGTTGTTTCTCATCTTGTCTAGATTTGGAGTTTTCTCTGCATTGTTGGAGGCGAGTGCCCTTGTTTTCATATTTGCTGCCATTATGACCATTGATGGAGACGATAATGTCAACACAAAATGTCGCTCAAAGGCCATGGATTCACAACTTGATTAGGTTTTTGTGTTTTGCTCTGCAGCGGATTACGGTGACAATGTTGCCATCCTCCATGTAGTATATATTAATACCTCTGGATGTTACAACTCCATCTTTTGTTTGTTTGAACTGTTAGCATAAGAAACAAGTGGGTGTTCATCCATCCATGTCAGCAGGTCACTTCCTGGTCCTTCATAATGTTGCTTCATGATGGTCACTGGGTTTGACCGGTTTGTTGGTTGCTGTTTTGCCACAATTTTCACGATTTTCTGACGATTTTGCAATGTCTACAGTCATTTCACTTTCCTTTTCTTTGATACTCCAAGTCAGAAGAGTCTGCCTCCCGCTTGGGTGACACAATGGAGGGACAAAAGTTCACTTAAAGAGCACAAAAGTGACATTCTGCCTCTGTGTAGTGATGCATGACTGTTTGGAATGGGCTATTCCCAACATGTTCCCAGGGTTTGCTCACCATATTCCTAAATTTCATGAATCAGTTTGTCGGTAATCTTGCTAAGTAAGGAACCAAGTAACATACGGTGTTAGCATTAGTGTCCCTAATGTGGCTAGTGAGCGTATTATGTCCACTCTGTTTTCCTGGCTCCATCACTTTTATAGAGTTGCATTGCCCTTAAAAAACATCTTCAGCTGTCAGACAGAAAACGGAATACCTGAGCACCCGGTCGCCTGACGTATGAGCCTCCTGGTGCAATATTCTGCAAGATCCACGTTTTAAGAATGAATAGCAGTGCAACGCTCCTCCAAAATAATACAAGATGGATCTGTGCAGGCAGACTTTCTATCATTCCTTTAATGTTATATTTCAGCTGAGAGAGCGTAAATGAAGAGACTGGGTTTTCTTCCAGGGATGCTCTGCTAAAAGTTTAAACAGTTTTGATATTTGACTTCAGAATGTTATTAGGTATACGCCGTTTTGATTGACACAGTTAGAGATGTGTTCTAGTTAGTTTAACCAGCTCTTGTTGTTCTTGTGTTTTTTGCATTTATTCCACAGATGGGATCACTTTTTGCCCATGCATACGTATAATCAAGGTTGCACTTCAAGTTACCCTCGGGAATTCTGCTACTTTCAACCACCAAATTTCACCAAATTCAGAGTTTTTAATTCGTTTAAACTACTGCACCTGTGACATTAAGAACCTTAACATCCTTTACTTCTCTTTTATGTTCTCTGAGTACTTTTAATCTTTTTGGACAGAAGGTGTAGCTTTTAGAAACAGTGATGGATAACAAAAATGTATTTTTTTTAAACACTGCTGGAGCTGTCTGAACGGGCTAAGCTGCCTGCAAAAATGTAAGAAACACATGCACAAAAAAATCTGCAGTGCCCGATACCTGAACCTGTACGGATTTATATTTATTTGTTTACTGGGAACACAGAGCTATTGTCTGATGATGGCAATATAAATGGTATACTCTCTAAATCTATTTATCCTGAACAAATAAGGGGTGTCGATACAAGTTGATTGACATGCTCCATGCCTTCAAGTCCTATTGGTGCTAAATAAAAGTCCTCCTGGAATGGGACCCATCAGGAGTCGAGCACAGCTTTGGTAGGAAGATAAATTGAGAATATTGATTGTTGACTTGTTTCACACACTAACGTTTAATAACAACCCGCAGCCCTCCATCTCATCTTGGCGTTAATCTGAAATATATTGTTTTCGCAAATAAAATTAGATCTGCGGATCAATAGTGCAGCTTTAAGTCATTGCTAACCTCCAATCAGGCGAATCATTTGACTGGATGAACGGGACGAGACGCATTATCTGTGTCCCAATTCAGTTGTACCAGTTCAAAAGCGTCCCCCTTCAAGTTTGGACTTCTTTTCCCAATAATACACCATCACTAGCCAACATTCTTTGTACCATTGCCCATTTGAACCCTATTTAACCATAGTTTCGCCCATGTAATTCTTATCTACATAGTCTTCCCTCACCACTTATTGGTTTGAATTTTGCAGCTTCATGCTATGTATGTAGTGTTTAGTCAGGGTCAACCTAAGCCTCCATGGGGCCCTGAGGAAAATTTGATTGATTTTGGGGCCCTCTATTATAAATTATTTGTTCCTTTTTTTTAAAGTGAATTCCTCTTGGGTGGACCCGGAGTGGTCATGGGGCCGGCTCTGTATAATATCATATAATTGTAATGTTCAGTGAGACACACAAACACCTTGATGGCTGCAATAACAGGCTTTTATTGCAGGTTGGAATTATTTCCAAACAGGCACAAAAATCCTGACTAAAAGCACAGGCTACTGTTGCTGCAGTCACCCACACCAAGCTAAAACTCAACTTTGAACCCCAACGTCACTTCCTGTCCGCCCGCCACTCAGCGGCTGAGTTGTAATTATGTCTCAAATGGCTTATTTTCTATTTTTACGTCTACTATATTGGTTAATGTGGGTGCTATTACATGTTGAGAGGGCTCCGATGAAGGCTAACTAAGAAAACATTCTACTTGGCAGAAATTCACTCATCATGGCTGTGGTTTGGAACCAATTAACAGCGGTAGACAAGGGATTTTTGGGCCATGGTCATTGTTTATTTATTTCGGACAGTTTAACAAGTTGCACTTATGAACATGACGACACAAGTGTTAGCAATGTTAACATGTCAAATTAGTTGGAAAAAGCAGAGCTTGTTTAATCCTACCATTTTTCCGTATCTCAGCAATGACTGATAATTTGGTAACTACTTGTAGTCCTGTTCAAACCTGCAGGTTACAATGTTCCAACTCACCATCGTTCCTCGCGCTTACAGGTATTATGGACCCCCTCAAACGTGCCTGTGAATATTCTTATGCATCCAGCTATAGACTAGAGCTGCCCTACCTTGTCTGTGAGCATTATTTATAGACGTCAATTCAATACATGCTGAGCATGTATCAATAAAAAAACAATCGACCGCTTTCCATCTGCTCTCATACTACCCGACATATGTCTGTTTTTGTTGCTGCTCATTATTAAACACCAAAACGCAGTTAACTTTGCAGTGCAACAGGTTATGAAGCATATAATATCATGAAAGTATAGACAGAAAAGAAATAAAGAACATACTTCCCTCAGGACGACACATCTTTATCCATAGCTTGAACTGGTGTGAGGATAAGAGCGGACCTGAGTGGGTGCATCATGAGGAAGTTTTTTTTTTGAGACCTTTGTGCCTGTGGAGGATTATCTTCCCACATGGGTTTAGGGAGCATGAACTGATTAAGACTGTAGGAGTTTGAATGCTTTGAGGTGAGGTGCAAATGTTTGGCAAATAAAAGGAGATTCGGCGTTGATGATCCAATGCGACACAGCATCTCCTCAAAGTGCAGATCATTGCTCATAGATTGTTGGCTCAAAGTGCGTAAAATACAGCAGGTCTTGCTCTTTTTCCGTCATGTCCACATTTTATAATCAACAAAAAGCATCTGGAGAGAATTTTACTATCTGACTCGACATGCTTTCTTCCACTGTCGCCTTAATGTCACCTTCATTTCTATTTCAATCTTTGGGTGAGCTATAAATCTACAATCAACAGTGTTTACAGTAACAAACAGTAACAAAAACATTTTTTCTTTGATCAAGTCAACAAAACCTATACATAAAGATTATGGATGTTAGACAAAATGTTTGAAAGTGCATCAAAGTTCCGTTTAAAGCTGCACAGAGAGACCTAGCTACTGACAGTATAATGGAATAAAGGTTATTGCAGTGAATCTTCCGAAACTCCAGTGATTAAAAGGTAGGTTATCTCTGGTTTAATATGGAGTCCAGCAGCACTCATTGGTCAGATTTATTAATGCAGTCTCGCCCATGAGTGCAGGAAGCCTTTTGAACAATATTTAAAGGCCTTTTTATGTGATGGCATGGTATGAAATAGTGTTATTAAAGGGTAAAATATCATTATTTTGGATTGTAGGCAGGGAGGGGCATGATGAAAACAGCAATGAAAGTTTTTTTTCTTTTCAAAAGAACTTACAGTATTTCATCAACAGGGTACCTGAAATACACAAATGAACACAAATTTATTTCTCCATTCAAAATCCATCTCCCAAAATCCACACGTCTCTCTTTTCTGTGTGTTCTTCTGTGATATAAAAACAGGTAAAAAGAGACAATGCACATAATGGGACACATCCATACAATATAGAAAGCCAGCCATTGAAAGCTTTTATGGTTTTATATACATGCTGTGAACATATCATAACAGGCACATTCATGATAACGTAATACTTACAGTAGAGTTGAGAGGTATGGACCTTAGACGGTATCACAATATTTTTGGGGCGTATCATAATTAAATTCAGAACCTAAACACAGGAGCAGTGGTGACATTTCCAGTATGTAGCATTAACTTTTGGTATTGGGTGTGGTGAAGCTAGTCGCTAGCTGGCTAGTAGCTAGCGAGTGTGGTATGACGAGGTGTCACTATGCCAGTAATGTACTTCTTTGGTGTAACAATGTTAATAATAATACCAATGTCTCTGTAGCTTGTTTAATTAGCAGATCACACTGTATGCAAACGGTGTGTTGTTTTCCAGAAGGTTGTATAGTTGCATACAATTACATGTATTGTTGCCTCTTTTTATCAGTTTTTTATCTTTAGAATGGAGATATATGTCCATATCTCCCATAAGGATTGTGGATGATGGGAAAAATTCCAGAAAAAGTGCAGTTTTCCTTCAAAGCTGCACAGAGAGACTAAGTGTGCCTCGCTACTGACAGTATAATGGAATAAAGGTTATTGCAGTGATTATTCCGATGCTCCAGTGATCAAAAGGTACATTAGCTCTGGTTTAATATGGAGTCCAGCAGCACTGCTAATTGCCAAGTTTATTAATGCAGTCTGGCTCATGAGTGCAGGAAGCCTTTTGAATGTTCAACAAAGGCCTTTTTATGTGATGTCTTTGCGTGGTATGAAATAAGTGTTATTAAAGGGTCAAATATCATTATTTCGAATTGTTGGTAGGGTGCGGCCATGATGAAAGCAGCTACTTTATCAAGCTTACTGCTTGAATATTCCATTAGTTTGATCCAGATAGGTCTTGTTTGTTTGTTTGAAGACATTTCACCTTTAATGGCCTTTAACCCAAAAGGCGTCTTTAGCTCTAAATTTTGAAGTGTAGTGTCCCCCTATTTATTGATCACAATAGGGTTTTGTTCACATTGTTGCCAGACGTGGCGAGTGAACAACTGTGCTGTATAACAATGCATTTTTCTTAATAGCCACTCCTTCCGGTGGAATGAGACAATATTTGGGGGAGAGTTTGACATAGATGCTTCTTTCACACCTCTCATGCCAGCGGACATGTTTAGGACGTGGACATCTTTGTCTGCAAAGGAACGTCCTTTCTGTTTGTGATGCAAACGATCTGCTGACACTGTGCCCGAAGAAACAGGGTTGCTTGGGAGGCTTCTTGGGATTTTTATTGCTTGGGGGCAAACCAGCTTTTGTTTGAGGGTGTTGGTGGATTTGAAAGGCATCATATTTTATGGTTGGAGGAAATCCTTTTTCTCTGACAAACCAGGCATGTAAGGGACACCACATTTCGCCTCATGTTTCTATCCTCAGGCTCAGGTGCAGTGGAAAATTATTCTCCTGGCAGATTTGACAAAGTTTCATTGGTTTGATGGTATAAAAATAGCATACAAGGATCATTAGCACATGAGTTGACGTGTTGGCACCGAGATTGTTTGCAGTCTTAGCTGTAGCGTGACAGACAGCAGTATTTCTATGCTACTGAAATCTATAACAAAAATAATGTTCACGGCTAGTTATGTAAAAAAAAAAAAACCAATCATGAACTCCACCATAGAAATATATCTTTTCTGCAAATTTAACTACTATTGCACGATGAATTGGAAAATGTGGCCTTTGCTGGAAGCTTTTTAATATGCTGCCTTGACTTTGGCTGCACTTTCTTTTGCATAATCTGTTGAATTCCTAGAATACAATATCTGTAAGGATTGATAGAAAATGCTAACTGGATGTAATCAGTGTATGTATGACGAAGGCTACGTAGCTATTTTCTTTTCATTGATAGTATATACTGACACATTGACCACAATTAGTTGGAAATAAAATACTAATATCAAACTGTTTCACTATGATTTATTTTGAAACGTGCACCAGAATCACCTGTCTGCCCTGAAAAGGGAATTAAAGTTAATTAATGCATTTCTTGTTCATGCACCTGATTATAGCCCTAATGTACACAATACTACTGACAGCAAATTAAAATATTAAAAAAAAAAATGCAGCCAAAGTGATGCAGTCCATTTCCAGTCCGCCTCCCATGCAGCCTACCACCACAGCTTCCAAAAAATCCCAGGGGAAACCCTGCTTTGATTACCATAATGACCAGTGTAGCACGAGAAAGTCTCTTTTGGAATAATTTAATAGCAATTTGAAAATAGTATTGGAAATGTACTTGCTGACCAAGTTGTGATGTGAAAGGTTGAAGAATAATAAATACAATACAAAAATATTCACCCAGGTTTGTCTTAGAGGTTGCTGTACTTATTTCTATTACACCCTATAATCTAATTTAATGTCATACAAATACTATAATAATAATGTATTTGTAATGAGCCTTGGAAATTGCTAGAAAGAGTGCACCCATGTGCACGTGCACATGACAAAGGCATCTGGGGAAGGCTCCAGCTCCATTCGATTGCGTTGCATTATCAGTCATTGCCTTTATCTGATGGCTAGTGCCACAGCCAATTACAGTGGACACTGTGGTGAAGTAGCCTTAATATAAAGTAGCTCTGATAGCTGCCACATAAATCCACTCCACCCTAATCCACTGCCTACTTTTATTAGTTATTCAATGCTTCCTTGACGGAGCCATAGAAGGACCCAAATGGATTGGCGATGTCAGGGAAGCTGAATTACTATATGCTAAAGTGCAAAGCTAGTGCAACGGGTGAAGGTGTGCATCCTTGACTTCACAGGGAGGCCTCAGAGGTTCAAGCCCGCTATGACTGCCACTATTATCGTCACACGTTAGACATATTGGACCGGTCCTATCCACAAGGGCGCACTGCTGTTGACCCCTTCTCAGAGCCTAATTTGTCTCTAGGGTGATGAGGGAATTAAAAGTGGAAGGACTAATTGGCAGTCAAGAGGTCTCGACTCAGGAACGCCTTTAAGGAAGATTAGACTGACCTTTTATGGGCGTGACTGGAAGCTCAAAAACAGTACCTATGGCCTGTGGTCCAAATGTTTAGGAATACATGCCAGCATACATGAAATACACATATCCTTTGTCTCAGTCAATCAGCCTCGTCTGTGGCACTGCAAAGGCTTTTTGTTAAATGGCAGCCATTTTGGCATACTACATCCTGTACACACATGTACTAAGCTACAATGTGATGAGATCCACAGGAACACGGGAATTCTGGGTTTTCATGGCAGTATCAGGCAGAGGCTGGCTGCTGGCTTCCCAAGTGGTGTGTACACACCTGGCTTGTGGAGGTGCTCTCCAGCTGCAAGTCTATCATGACTGCTTGCTTTCTTTTTAGACATCATGCGATTTTTAGTCACTTACTTCAATTTAAATGTACTTGTTTTCAGTGTAATTTTGTGTTAAGATCCTCATGAAAGAAAGTGCAAAGTGGTGTGCTATTACTAAAGCAGTGTCTTATCACATTGCTAGAGATATGGTCACCATTGCAAAAGTGGAGAAAACCGATTTAAAAACCTGCTGAAAACATTGGACTGGCGAAGACTGTCAGAGTAAGAATAATTTAGCATAACAATCTCTACCACAAATGTACAGAGAAGTCAGACAGTTGACAGGTTGGTGTTCCTGGCACAAAATAAGGACATGCTTGTGTCCTTTAAAAATCTCAAATCCAAAAATTACGACTGCATTTATGAGTTGCTGACCTTCCAGTCAGCAAAATGTGGAAAAAGCGGAAAAATGTCCTCTTAAAGCGGCCACTTTGTATTGTGTTCTTTTGAGCTGAGGATTTGAGCATAGCAAAATCAAGTTTATTTGAATTAATTGTGTAATTTAATGCATTCAGTATTGCCAGAATTGTATTATTTTTTGTAATTTCAAGTTTTTTGGGAATGTTTATGTTTGTTTTTTTTTTATCTTGATTGCTTGTGGCTTATTTGCTTGAGACAATAATGCATTTCTAGTTCTGTGTTTTAATAAGAAGCCTCCGCATGTCGGTCAGCATAAATAAGGCATAGCTACATAGTTCTATAGGCGCCACAAACATTCTCTCTATCCTGCCGCACAGCTGAGATAGTTTAACCTGCTCCTTTTCAGACGTTAATATCTCAGAATGAAAACGACCCCCTGGTTTTTTACGTCCCCATGATTGTAGTGCAGCTTTTTGAAAGTGAAATAATCCATTCTCCACCTGTGGGAGCCTCCTGTCCCTCATCCAATAAAAGCTGTGTGTGGCTTGACTTTAATCCTCGCATTGCTGAAGGTTCACAGGTCTTTTCCAGTGGAGCCAACACGCTAGTTGGGGACCGCCACGGGGGCCTAATACAATCAGCTGTGCTTTATTCATTTGTGTTACCATTGTACGGACTTGTGTGCCGAGTCGTGCCCCGGGAGGAAACACTCACCCTACTACTTGATGTCTGAAGAGCTCATAGCTGTAGTAGAGATGTGGATGCAAATGTTTTGTCTCCCCTAGGCAACCAGAAGTAATACTTGCATAGTACTGCTTGCTTAGCAACCCTTTGCATCATGCTAGCATACTAATGGAAGCCCCTGAGCGTGTCTTGTCCACGTCTGTAAACAGTGAGAAACTGTTGCTGCAAGAAAGGAAACATTGACATTAGTTTATTTTTAATAACCTATATGGACTATATGGTGGTGCTTGACACCATATGTGGGATTGACTTGAAATTTCTTATACTGTAACTTTGGAGCGTTTATGTGAATCGTGACAGAATTTGGTACACACCTTTAGTGGACTGACAATTGATATTTGAGCAAAGCTGGTCGGAAAACATGATGCCATCAAGAAATATAATTATGTATCTGTTGAGCCTTTTTCATCCAAATTAGCTAAATATTTTGAGCGAACTACTGGACATCTCTTGTTTTGATGGTGGCTGACAGTCCTTCCCCCAGCAAAAAAAAAGACATGGAGTCTTATGTACAATGTGTGTGTTCCATTTTTTTTTTTAAAGATGGAGGCCATTACCTTTGGTGGCGAACATGACACATTGCAAATGGAAGCAGGTCACTGTGAACCGAGCCCACGCCGGGAAACTTTCCACTGCGGTGACATTGAAATGTCATTCCACTTGAGTGGGACAAAAACACAAGGCACTATTAGGCTAGCAGCGCACAAAAAAAAAAAAAAATGTTGAAATTGGTCGGACCTTGGAGCTCCGGGTGGCCCGGGAACCTTTTTGAGGCTGACATCTCCAGCTGATCTGATGGGATTACATGTCAGGAATGGGAAAATTCCCAACCCTTTGACTCACATCTCATCTCATGTTTTTTTTTGCTCTTAGAGGCTTGTTGGAGGGGAGGGTGATGACAGCGGGGAGAGTGATGGCAAGAGAAGGATGGAGAGGCAAAGATGGAAAATGACAATATAATATGATTTGATTTGTGGCCTGACTGGCGACACAGGTGGATGGAGGAGCTGGGTGAGGCCACAGAGTTCATTTAGTAGCCTTGACAGGCGGCGGCGACGGCGGCGGTGGAGGCATTAGCCGCCTCACTTTAGACTTCTGATGTTTTTCTCCCAGCATGCCTCCTCCTGACATCATGTCAGAGCGAGGTTTAACACTTAAGTTACAAATTGTTAAGTCTCATAATAGCTGCAGGCAACTGCAGTTGAAACATTTCTTTACAATTTTTCTTTGCAGCGGTATAGCCCGTTCAAGCTTGGCAGCCATATTAATTATCCTTTCCTGTGTTTTCACCAAAAAATAAAAATAAACAAAAAGTCAGGGTTGTCCAACATGTGGCCCAGCACATTGTAACGTAACAAGACACAAAAACAGCAAAGACTGAAAAATCAGCAGTAATTTTCCAAGAATAAGTGATAATACTAAGACATCATAATACAGAATAATATGAGGAAAAAGAACCTAATTGCAGTACCACGATAATACCATGAACAATAAAATATTTAATAAATGTAACAATAATATAATAAAAAATAATAATTTAAATTTAAATGCATATTTTCTACAGTGGTGTTATTGTGAAAAACAAAACAGAAAAAAGTTGCATTTTCGAGTAATTTTGCTTGAGGAAAAAATTATATTATGAGACTGAAGTCATAATTACAAGAACATTGAAAAATTACTAAAAATGAAAACAAGCACAAATTTCATGAAAATAAAGAATGAAATATGAGGAAAAATATCATTTTAGGTGCTTAAATTCCATATAAAATAAAACATATATTTTTTTTCATAGTATATTTGCAAAATAAGCAAAGAAAAACAGCAGCAAAAAATGGGGAAAAAAAGACCCAAGTTCATACTAATAAAATAAATTTTTACTTGGGTAGGATGCATTTACAAAAAAATATAACCTCTTTGCATACCAATATGTTGCTTTCCAAAATATCAAAGTGACCCTTGTATCAGGATGTGGCCCTCAGTGGGAAATATTTGGACATTCCTGTTCAAGGGGCCGAAAGAGCCCTTCCTGGCCACTGGGTACTTTTTTGGAAGTTCCAGGAACGATGGAGAGGCGGGCTGTGATTGGTGGAACACACTTGTAATGTCACTATAGCTGTAAACTTGTTCATATTAATGTTTTTACTAGCGTCATGTTATTATGCAAGGCTATGAGAGGTGGACTAATTCACTGAGGGGACACTGTGGACATAGGCACTTGCTAATAAACCTTTAACCAGTTTTTGGAAACCTCAGAGCACTTATTTTTTTCTTGTTTTGGATCTTTTTGCTTGGTATTTTATTTACTGGCGGTATTTGGGTTCTATGGGGTAGTTTGGTAGTACACTGCTGATGGGGATGTTATTCAACTTCCCCAAAACAAACCAAAAAATCTGACCTTGCATTATACCACTGCTTGTTTTGAATAACCCAAACTTTGAAATGTGGAGGAAATGCAAACTAGAACCGTTTAGTTCCAGGAACTATTATGTATGTTGAAGATGAAATTGACGTTGTTGGAAAAAAAAGCTTTTTTTCTTTATCGTGAAAAACACTGTTTACATTCATATAGCAACTTTCATCATGCTGTGAGGGCAAGCAGTTTGCTGAAATTTGCTTACGCCACAAAAAATAATTGCCTTGATTTCACTTACGAGTGAGTCATATTACGGGTTGCTAACGGCAACTATTTGCCTCCAGGCTATTCCGACCGTGTGGATAAAGAAGTGCATAACAGGACAAGCTGTACAAATCTAGACACATTCCTGCTGTTGTATTGAATTCTCAGCTCAAACAAGACACAGGCTTTGTTTGTATCGCAACACAAAGCGCCACTAATTTAAGTGTGTCGTGTGTATTTAAGTTTTGTTGTTACCTGTATTTATTTGTGGGATTGAAAGGTTGCTAGTCACGCCAAAACACGTATATATCGAGTAGTCATCTTTACAGTTAAATATAACTTCATGTTGACAGTCATACGCACATAAGGCATTTGATAGGGTGTTCCCAGGCGAGCTGTGAAACATAATCCCTCCAATTCCTCCGAGATTGGCATGCCCAGAACACCTCACCAGGGTGGCATTGACATGTGACATCCAAAATATTTTGGAGCTCCACATGGTTTGGAAGGGGAGGAGTCAGTCACCCAGCGTGGCTTTTGCCAGCGCCATGACACAGGAGAATGACGAAGCCTTAAGAAGTCAAATTCATGCGATGAAAGAAATGCCCCGTAAGGCTTTTGTGCCAAAATAAACCCGGCGCTGACAAAGTGCCTTGTGCATGCTGGGATTGTGAGGTTGATACTTTATGTAGTGCTTAAAATGGCAATTATGATTCAGGGATTATAAGGATTGTTTTCTGTTGCTTTCGGATATTTGAAATCCTTTTCAGGGGCGGGGCGGGGGCATTAAAGTCTTCTCTCACTTCTCTTGTGTCAATCACTGACAGAAACTTTGGGGGCTTTGGGAGTGAAGGAGCAGTTTTCAGTCGGTTGTGTCACCCAAACCAATAATATCTCTTTAGTATGCAAATGTCTTTGTGAGAGCCCTTTTGTATTTCTTTGCGGTAAAGGCCAGTTCAAGCTGAGTGTGCCTCCTCGCAAGATGAAGTCTGCATGCTGAGAGAAGCCTGCAGGGGAAGTCAACAGATCAATGGGATTATTGAAGAGGCGTCAGAAAAGGTTCATGTGTGACCCAGAGGTGTGTTTTTACAGGACTACACATTGCAGGTACGACTCAATCACGCTAGCTCCACTAGAGGTCCTGGTTCGGGGACGCTCTCACCTCCAGACCAGAACACCTGTTTGGACTTGGAGGTAGAAAGGACAGATTCAGCCTGTTGCTGAATGCTTGTCATGAATTAGTGATGCCGCCTTAACACAGCTAGCCTGGGACGCTGCATGACGCACTGCATGATGCCCAGAGGAATGCAGTAGGTGACAAACAATGCATGATTCGCTGGATGACGCACTGGAAAATCTAAATCAAAAGACGAATACGAGACCAGAGAGCAACATTTCGTCTTTTTTATTTTACATCTGGCCCTCACAGCTCGGAGACCCGAGTTTGATTTCACCCTCGGTCATCTCTGTGTGGAGTTTGCATGTTCTCCCTGTGCATGCGTGAGTTTTCTCCGGGGACTCCGGTTTTCCTCCCACAAATACTTAAACTCATAGTAATATATAGTTAACATATAGTTAATCTTCAAACAGCTAAAATAATGCATAAGGCTAATCCAACTTCCTTTTTGTGTGTGTGAAAGTCCTGAGACACCAAAGCTGTCAAAAAACAGCATCCTGTTCTTTTGTCCCTGACTTTTTGGCTGTGGATTGTAATGAGACAAAAGCTCCAGTGCACCTTAAAAATGACCGTTTTGGATATCAAGGTTTTACACGCATTTCTGCTAATTATTCTCATAATTCATAATGCCGCATACAGATAACATACTAACTCCTTATTTCTAAAATCACAAATACTTCAACTTGCTGATATAGTTCATCTTCAAACAGCTAAAATAATGCATAAGGCTAAAAATAACCAATTAGCTAAAAATGTCATCAATACTTCTCTACAAGAGAGGAGAAATATGATCTCAGGGAAGAAGTACATTTGAAACACTTCTATGCTAGGACTACGTTATGCTAGCCATAGCATTTCAGTATGTGGAATCAAACTATGGAATGGATTGAGTAAGGAAATCAAACAATGCACAACGATGAGCCAATTCAAGAAACAATACAAGCAGTTGATGTTTGCTAAATACAAGGATGAAGAGTCTTGAACCAGTCATGATGTGCTATACATATCACTATATTGACACGCACTATGGTACCCATTATGGCATTGGATGCTCATATCACCTCCTACTTCGGTACGTGACAAAAAAAAGAAAAAAATATATATTAGGAAAGTAGGAAGTGAACAAATGTAACAGTTACTGATTGTAAAAGTACCAGATGGAGGGGTAGGATTTAATAAGCTTTGCTTCTTCCTACTCCTTTTGGACATGTGGAACTGTGAACTGATTATGTGATGCATTCAATTGTAATCTGATGCATGTTCAAATGAAATAAAACCATTACCATTATATTCCAAAAACATGCTAGGTTAATTGGCAACTCCAAATATGAATGTGAGTGTGTTATCTACCTGTATTAGTGAAGCACGGGATGATTAGCACTATAACGACTATAGTGATACCCTTGGTGAAGCACTAGATTCTCTCCTGGGAATGGTACTAAATGATGTACGGAATTTAGAGGTGCAGTAGGTGACTTACAGCACGGTCGGCATAGCGATGCCCCGGGTGATGCAGTGCAGTGTTGGGCTAACACAAACAGAGTCATTGTTTGTTGTTGTAACTGGCCCACCTGGCAAAGTGAAGCCGCGAACAGAAGGAGCTCACATGTTAACTGGCCCAAAGTCATACTGCCTGCTGTCTGGCTCCAGCAGCAGAGGCACAATAAGTTGACATACTCTTTACTCAAGTTGCCGCTGCCAAGCTTTTCCTCGATGAAGCTGCCCGGCAGCTCGTTCAATAAAGCTAATAAAGTGACGTGATAGCTTCATCTTGTCAACATTCTCTGTTTCCCCAAAAGGTCAGCCTTGTCGATAGAACAACATTTCCACAGTGAAAGCAACATTTTATTTTTTGCGCTGCAGGGTAAGGGGCTGATTTTTTTGAATTAAAACGAATTGATTATGCTAGAAAATGTACTCGAAATTGAGCAATCAAGGACCAGTTCTCTTCTGCATATTTTGGTACGCATAACAGGAATAAAATAAGGAGAGGCAAATGTTACGATTCTGAGTTTTTCTCTGTTTTTAGATTTTGTTGTTTTGGTGTTGAATCTTATACCTAAATTATAGCTAAATTAAAACAAAGGACTTAAAATCCAGTCCTAAAATGTAAATACAGTAAACCTCAGATATATCGGATTCAATTGTTCCCACTGGTTTTGTCCGATTAGCGAAATCCGTTATATGCGTATACCGGAAAATGTCCGTAAATCGGATTTTATCCGTTATAAAAAGGCACTTCCTTGACTATGTTTCCAATGTACCTGGACTGGGCAATGAAAAGAGACGTAAGGTAATGAGAATTTAACTTTATTGGACTCTGAGCATAACAAATTGTTAATTAAGCTAGGCCCTGTTACGCCCGTCAGGCCTACGTTATTTCCAATAGTGAGGTTAAGATCTCATTCACTGCTGTGCTAGTATTATTGACGTCACTCACTTTTATATTTGTCCTAAATCTGGAGCCAGGAGAAAGACAATAGCCAGTGACATCAACAAGATTAGCATAACGATGCGGCCATCCGATATATGCCAGGGAAATTTCATGGAAATGCATTGGAACGGGACTGGAGATTTTGTACGAAATAGGCGAAATCCGTTATAAAAAATCCGATATATGCAATGAATTTTTATTGGAAATACATTACAGAAAAATCGGTTCTTTTTTATCTGTCCGTTGTGAGCGAAGTTCCGATATATCCGAGGTTTACTGTACAATAATGAATAAAATCCAAAGCATTCATGTCAATAATAAGACCACCATGCTACTTCCATTAGTTATTGCTGTCACTTTCATAGGAGCAGATCCTTCATGCTCAAAGATATTGTAGCACTGAGCAGTTATGTGTAGTGTTTTGTGAATCTGAATGTGTTTGAATGTGAATTGAGTCCTGACTCTGTGTGTGTGTGTGTGTGTGTGTGTGTGTTTGTGTGTTTTGACAGGACAGTTAAGTTTGGCCAACATTAGTACCGTAATCCCTTGCATCACATGTATACACTGTAGTCAGAGTTTTCAAAAAGCTCAGTTTTTAAGGACAAAAATGTATGTTTGCGTGTGGATGAAAGAAAAATATGCTTAAAAAAATCCATATTGGTGTGGACAGGGCTTTAGATGCTGGAGTATTTTACGCGTGTGACCTTTAAGCAGCCCTACGCTGACCTGAATAAGCGTATGACCATGTGATCCCCACCCTCCTCTGTCCTTCCCCCTCCCACTATGCAATCAATAAATATGCTATTTCAAGTCATGATGGGAAAATCAATCTTTTCTCTCGGGCCAGCCTCCTCTCTCTCACGCCGCTACGCTCCGAATGCCTCGGAGGACTCGTGGTGGAAAGTGGAAAGTATTTCAAGGACTCTGCGCTGGACGCAGGCGAATGAGGAGATTAATGAAGCTCGACAAACATCGGGAATGTGCCGCTCAGGAGGGCAATGGATACTGCTCGCCTTTTTATTTCGGACAAATCCCACTGGCATCACGAAGGGGGCCGAGATTAATGTGTCGTAGCTTTTGCGCAGAGAAACAAAAAGCTTATCAAATTGTCCGTGTTGTTTTGTGTTTATAATAATATTTTTATCTCAATTATGGCGCGTCATGCTGTTGTTTACTAAATACAATACACACATGTTCTTACTAAGTTACCATTTAATCCCGTCTTTCATCATTTGTCATCCACGGCAGGACTATATTATTCATAGTTAATAAAGAGTAGAGCTGCAGCCTCGTCTTATTAAGTAGACGCATGCTTCATATTCATTGGCAGCCAACCTCCTTGCCCTGCACTCCCTCATCTTGCTATGGTATGTAGTGTAATAGTGTAAAATGAACACAGGAAGTGAGTAAAAATGGTAATTGCGGTGATATAAAGAAGGGGTATAATTAAATAAACAATGCTTTTCGGACTTGAACTGTGAAAATGTTGTATGTCTATGTGAACGGTAAACGCTTTTCCACCTCCAAGGCGCTCAAAGTGCTTTGACACTGTTAACACATTTATCTACTGATGATGCAGCAGTGGGAGCAAATGGGGGTTCAGTATCGTGCCCAAGGAATTTGTAACCTTCAGGTTGGGAGATGACCACCCGGCCACTTGAATCATCCGTCCCATGAACATATTTCTTCTGTAATTGGCACACATTAGGAATGACACAAAAAGACCAACATTATTATACACGGTGCTTTTTAAATAGTTGTTGCGCAACTCCTGATGCACGGATCTGTCTTTGCACAAGGCGTGCACATATCGCACTCACTGAAATACGAGTGAGCGTTGATCTTGCACACAATGCACGTGTGCGTGAGTGGGTGCTTTTGTGTGTCTTGCCATTATCTCGGCAGCCACGCGGCCTCCAGTTGACAAACAGTCAAGTCGGAGAGCGGCTTTGTAGCGCCGCGTTGCCGTGACAACCGCGTCTCCGTCCATCACAGAACGAAGTCTTTCATCTGAACAAGGTTGTTATAAGATGGAAGGCAAATGTTTGAGCGGTTTGATCATCATATATTCCCGACACAATGATGACATTTATGAGTGTATGCAGAGACCCGCTGTGTCTGTTCTGCATTTGCTTCAGAGCTTCAAGGGAGCAACCCCCTCCAAGAGGGGCGCCCCATGTCCCTCTAATCCCCGTGTACTGAGGAGACAAGATGCTAGAGGTTGCCTGGAGCTATTCATCGAGGAGCATGAAGTAGCCCGAAGTGGCCCCTGGCATAGCGCAGGGTGACATATGTCTGTTAAAGGGATCGTCCCAGCAAGACGTGCTGGCATTTGACTGCAGCATGCTGACTTTGTTGGCACAGGGAGTGTGCACAAATGGGACGATTATATGAGAGATGGAATTTAGATCTTTTTTTTACTGAGAAAGACAAACTGATACTTAAACATCTGTTTGCATAACAGTGTCTGCAAACAGGACACAAGTCAAACAGCCATTAGGTCATACAGTTGGGACTTTAGGCCGAATGGTCGTTCGCAGTGAGCGAGCTCAAACCGCCATCCGACTTCAAATGAGCGAAAATCGTCACTTAGCAGTGGGATCCTGATACACTCCTGATCAAAAGTTCAATTTACATTTTGCACTGATGGCTCTCAAACCCCCTTAAAATAGGAATAAAATTTTCAAAGCGGACTCAATATTGAGAGCTTTTAACAATTCTTTTTAATCTTGGCCAAAAATTGATTTCTTGTTAATTCAATTCAACGTGAATCAGGTCAAAAAATTGATTTGGGCGTGCTTGATACCAGTGTTTCCAGGAGGCTAGTGGGAATGTTGTTCAAGGTGGTGAAGGTGGCTTCATGGAGGACATCCATGGTCTGGAACCGATGTCCATTTTTGGCCATCCATCTCCGTTGGATTTAGATCAGGGGAACGTTCCGGATGGTCCAAAAGAGTGAGTGAGGTCTTCTGGAAGAAGTCCTTTCTCAGACAAGCACTGTAAACTGCAGCTTTGGCCTGTTGGAAAAGCCAGTCATTACCACACAGACAAGGGCCTTCGGTCATGAGGGAACATTACCTCAAAGCCATCTACCATTTTACGCCCCTGCACAACCTGAAGCTCTATTGTTTCACTGAAAGAAAATGTGCACCCCATCATGTCATGTCATGTCAGGAGGTTGCATTTGTTCTCATCAGAGAATACAACCTTTATCCACCTTTCAAGGTCCCATGTTTGGTACTCTCGTGCACATTTTGAAGACCTTATTTGCTCTGAAAGCCCTTCTCTCTGAGATGCTGTCTGATGGTTATTGGACTGCATTCAGCACCCCACTAACAACCTTCATTTGCGCTGAAGATTGTCCCGTGTCTTGACGGAAAGCCAATTGCATCCTTAGGCTCAAGGCCAGAGACATTTTTTCGGGTCTTTGTTCCATAACCCTCAGGATCTCTGAATTAGTTTCAAATAATTGTCTTACTGTGTCCAACGACCACGCCGAAGGAGAGGAAGCTGTCATCAAGAGATCATGACGGTGTTTTAATACCTGTCAGAAAGACTGACAATGATATTGAACACACGGTTTTGGCTTTTAAAGGCTGCGGTCTTAAACTTTTAATCAGCTGATGAGAAGCCTTTTCCACTTTAATGCTTGTTTGCAGTAAATTGCCTCACCCATTTCTTCTTTTTGCGGTTTAAAGCTCGACTTAGAAGATCCTTCAGATCCAACAGTGCAATTTTTCGACTGCTCATACAATTTTGATCAGGAGTGTATTTGTAGGTTTGTTTCATTGATAAGCCTTCATCTTGGACTTGGACTCGTTAATGGAGATTTGGGGTATAAACTGAAGATGTTTCACCTTTAATCCAAGTGGCTTCTCCAGCACCAAGAGGGTTGTCGGCTTTTTAACGTCTGAGGACTTGAAAGCACTCGATGGCGTAATGAACCATGACCTGGATTACCTTTTTCTTCATTTTCCAGGCAGCGCTTCAAGAATAAGAAATGCTTTCCTTTTTTTTTTTTTTTTTACTCTTTTCCATGCTGGAAGTGATCATTCTCTGTCCACCAATCAACACACTGCACTGTGTCGAGCTCTGCCTTTTAACGTACCCTACCCCTGTGGTTAATTACCTGATGGCAGGGGTCGGCAACCGTTTCTGTCAAAAGAGCCATTCTGCCTTCGCTTCCAGTTGGGAGCCGCAAAACATTACACTGCTTTTAAACTTGTAAAATATTTATATTATGTTACCTATTACAACGACAGAATTCAATAAACAGAACTGCGCCTACATGTGTTGGCCTACTTTGAAATCATATAAACACGTGACTCTACATCTTTCTGAGTGAGTACCGTAATTGTATAAAATTAAAACAAATTATAGCCAATTTGAAGATAAAAACAAGTCCATCGAAATTCACATATGTGCACATTAATATTGTTTGCTCAATACCGTTTATGCCTGTGCTGAATTGTCATCAATTTCCTGTTTATTTTTTACTTTGGAGAAGTCAGAATGTTTGTACAGAACATACTCTGTATAAAGCAGTTTCTGTACCCTCTAGAATCTAAAAGTGAAAGTTAAGCTTCTGTGAGAGACCTTTTTATGCCTGTGCCTCTTTTTCCCCAGTATTTTTCCATGTATTATATGTAAGTGTTGTGCAACTCTGATTGTGCTATGTGAGTGTATTGAGAAGCTATCAGACTGAATAAAACCCCTGCATTGTTATTGAAGTTATTCAAAATATCCAAATGTACGCTTTGGCAATCCGAAGGGAGCTTCCGCATTTTGGAGACAAACTATAAAGGGCAAGCTAATTTAACGCAGTAGCAGCTAGCATGGAGATCTCGGGGGAAGGAAGGAAGGGGGGGGGGGGGGGGGGGCAGAGTGATGCAGCATTTGAATGCAGCCAATTCTCACATGTAATTACTGAGTGTATTCTCCAGCCACAGCCCCATCACCTACCTGAACCAATCGCAAGCCTATTATAAACATCCCGCCACCATAAATAACTTTAGCTGTGCCATTCGGGGAGCAATCAAGACTTCATTAATAACTCCTATAAACACAGTTTGCCCGTGACAATGTTCAGCTGGCTTTATTTTCCATTGCTGTCTGGAAAACATCGAACATTTTTTTTTTAAAGTTGCGACTGAATGACTCAAATGACTCCTTCGGCAAACACAGCTGGACTATAGAGGGCGCCACAGCACCACCATCTTTGAGCTTCCAACTTTACTCTATTCAGTCTACTAGCAAAGTGCATTTTCAGTCTAATAGCTTCTCATAGAAGGTTTTCTTGCCAGTTGCACACCACTCACAGATAACACATGGAAAAGTACTGAGAGGAGAAGATAGCATGTCTCTTCACTATCAGCATAGTTAGTACCAGTCCGAGCCTTTAGGATCCATTGCTTTCTAGTCTCGGTGCCTTGGCACAGGTATACCATCTGTGAAAGTACTTCCACTAAGACTCACCTGAAGCTCTTGTTCAAGGGCCATCTTTCCCAAGATGTCCCCCCAAGAGCTTTCTCTGATCCACAACTTTAAGCTCTGTAAGGGAGTTCCTGCGTTCATAATGTATTCCTCACACACAACAAGTCCCTGGCTCGTCTCCTTTGGACTGAAATGAGAGCAGAAACAAGAACATTGCAATGTAATGACAAATCATAGTCCTTCTTCTCAGGACGATAGAAGAAAAGAAGGAAAAAGGCTTTTGTTGCGGGGCTTTTATTTTTGCAGATGAAAGTCAACAAGCCAGTTCCATCAAGCAACAGACGGTAGCAGGAACATCTAAAAAAAAAAAAAAAAAAAGAAGCATGATCTTCTGCAACTTTAAAATAAAGACAACTGAAATGCAAATGTTTTCTTGCATTTTATCACCTTTTGAAAGCCGCTTGAGAGTCAGAAATGGCGGATTGTCTTGTCTCTTTTGGAGTTTAAGAAATGCGTTTAAGGTTAGCCGTACAGCTGTCTGCTTGATTTGCTGCTGACTGACTTAAACAAATCCTGGAAATGTCACAATACAAACTCTTTTTTCCGTATGACTACACAATAACTTCTTCATCTTTGATTTGTGGGCGAGACTTGTACTGGCCTTTTATTGTGGCCAACCTGTGCAATAATCATGATGTGTAATCAGCATCTTGATATGCCAATATCATAATGAATAATGAATGCTCACAAACATAAATGACAACATACAATAACTAAATCGAGTAATCCCACGTTTATTGTGGTTCATCCGTCCCAGACCCAACCGTGATCCGTGAACTGTAAAGTAGGATTTAATTTTAATTTAAATTTAAATTTAAATTAAATTTTACAAAGGCGCTCACAAGGAGGAAAAAAACAAAGTACAACCAAAAACACTGGTGACAAACGGTCACTGGGGAGTAAAAGTACAAAGAAAATGTCAAAGTAGCAAATAAGAGAATACAGGAATGCTCAACAACTCACTCAAGATAGTTGGCAGCAAGAAATAAAAGCGTACAAGGATTTCTAGCGATTGGCAAACAAAAACAAGCGTGTACAATATTGGCAAGGGGAAGCAACAATCTGACAAGGAAAGGTTGGACCGCACGGCTTGAGAAGACTTCATTGTAGATGTGGTACAGGTGTGCAGGGAGGAGACCACTGTAGGACTACAACGAGACAGAAGATGGCAGCAGACCAGCAGTGTGCAAATCATTTGGAGCCTTTAGGACATGAAAGAACAGCCCTACTGTCACCTTTTGTGCTCATACTAGCCAATATAGATGATATAAGATACATTAAAAAAAAGGACATAATGTAGACTCACACTTAGCATTGAAAGGTCCTTGTTCCTTTTTTAACATTACTGACACCTAGTGACCAGTGTAGAATACAACACATTACCACATACATGCCTTATTTTAATTCATCAATTTTTGTGCTTGAAATTTAGGCCAAACATATGTAAATTTGCTTAAATTAGCATTTTTTAATCACCTCTATCATTCCCAAGGGGGGCTATTTCGCGTGGGTTTTCTCCGGTTTTCCTCCCACATTCCAAAATCATGTTAGGTTAATTGACGACTCCAAATTGAATTAGTGGTGTGTCGGTCATGAACGAACGGGTCAAAAGAACTAGTTCTTTTTTGTGAACGGAATGAACAAGGTCACCGCCCCTAAAATACCCGTTCAGTCTGTTCAGTTGCAAATGCTTTTTTTTTGATTGGCTGGAGAGTCAGTTCACCGTTCCTTGTTGCAGGGTGGGACTATCTGCGTGCTTGCCTGTCATATCCTATTGTCGAGCCTCGCTCTGTGGGTGGGTGGGGCTAGCTGACAAAGACTGAGACAGAGAGATTGACCTTGTTCATTCCCTTAAAAAAAAAAAAAAGTTCTTTTGACTCGTCTGTTCATGACTGACACACCATGAGTCGGAACAAACGTGAACATGAGTGACCAGACTGACTCGACACAGCTGACCGGGTCTATGCACAGGGGGCAATCACAGGTTCACGACCAATTGACGGAAATGAACGGATCTTTTTACTGAATGAACCGGAATGATCCAATTCACTGAAATGACCGTTTTTTTCCCACTACTAGTATGAATGTGAACATGACCATTGTTTGTCTATATGTGCCCTGTGATTGGCTGAATTTCAGCCTAACCTTGGAGCGCCGTCTCACACAGTCCTTGGTTGAAATGGATGAACACAAAGGCTTCCTGTTCACCCTTTTTTTGTCCGTGTTTGCCGGCTTCTTCTTTTTTGGTGTCATGTGGCCATTTTTTTTCCAAACGGCTATTGAAAGCAACAACATTCTGAATGTTAGTCCTGCTTCCGAGGGATTCAGGATCTTGCCCAAGGTACGATCAAACCATCAGGCTGGGAGATGCCTCCAAATGCTTCAGTGTTAACTGTTGGATTCCACCAACAACTTCCAGGTTGGGAGACAACCACTCCAATAACTGAGACATGCCGCTCCACTTTTGCCACCTTTTTGAGATTCTTCCATACCATTCTCCTAAGAACAGTTTGGACATTATCAGTGTTGCTCCTAGGGATGAAGACGATATTGACGCTGAGGCCTCCTCCTGTGTGCCCATTAATGCCCCCTAATGGTCCTCCTGAGGCACCATTGTCAGCCCATCACCATTTTAGCTTGCACACTGTCAGCAACAACTTGTGCTTTGCATCGTTCATTGGCTGGTGAATGTGTCTTCCTCATATTGGTCATTAGGGCCTCTATGATGTGACTAAAATGAGTAATTCTGAGTGAATCCACTATTTTTGGGCATTGGAACGTGCGCTGTAGAAAGACGGTTCCTTTTCTATATTACAGTAAACCTCAGATATATCGGACTCGGATATATCGGAAATTCGCTCACAACGGACAGATAAAAAAGAACCGATTTTTCTGTAATGCATTTCCAAAAAAAATTCATTGCATATATCGGATTTTTTATAACGGATTTCGCCTATTTCGGACAAAATCTCCAGTCCCGTTCCAATGCATTTCCATGAAATTTCCCTGGCATGTATCGGATGGCCGCATCGTTATGCTAATCTTGTTGATGTCACTGGCTATTGTCTTTCTCCTGGCTCCAGATTTAGGACAAATATAAAAGTGAGTGACGTCAATAATACTAGCACAGCAGTGAATGAGATCTTAACCTCACTATTGGAAATAACGTAGGCCTGACGGGCGTAACAGGGCCTAGCTTAATTAACAATTTGTTATGCTCAGAGTCCAATAAAGTTAAATTCTCATTACCTTACGTCTCTTTTCATTGCCCAGTCCAGGTACATTGGAAACATAGTCAAGGAAGTGCCTTTTTATAACGGATAAAATCCGATTTACGCATATACCGGATATAAATCCGATATATGCGTAAAACTGACATTTTCCGGTATACGCATATAACGGATTTCACTTACATCGGACAAAACCAGTGGGAACAATTGAATCCGATATATCCAAGGTTTACTGTATCTTCATATCTTCTGCACAATAAGAGCAGTCAGTTAAGACGAACAGGCTACAATCCACCATTTTTGTTGCCTATGGCGTCAGAACATGAAGCAGACACACGGGAAAGTAATTAATAATGACTGATAACAGAGACAAAGTGTGCATCCATGTTTGACTTTGAGGAATTTCCATTAAGCGACGTCCTTCCGGTTTAAATGGACGAGCTGACTGTAGGAAGCATGATCCACATAGCAAGCTGTTGGCTTTCCCAGAGAGGGACAACCATCACACTGCAGATGACGGGCGCCATTTGTCTTCCTCTTTTTCCGGAGTCAGATTTTTCTTCTATTAAGAGGAGTGTCAGGATAAAAACAAATTCAAACGTGAAATCTTCTTTCAAGCATCCCTCACTGCTCATCTGCTGAGATTGGAAACAGGAGCATGAGAGGCCGTCTGAACCTGGACTTCCAAGAACATCTTATTTCATCTGGCAGAACGCAATCCAAAACTTTTCAAGTCGAGTGTTTTGTCTTGACAGAATTCCTCAGGAAAATAAGGCAGGTTCTTTGTACTGAAATGTTAGTGTGCTGTAGAAATACGACCTCGCTTCAATAGGACGGCATGCACAGTCCAATGAGATCCAACGTGGGAGTCGCTTATATAAAAACATTAGAATTTCATTCTTGTAGTGTGGATTCACAATAAAAAAACTATCATAAAGTAAAAGGCAAAGTCACCAGAGCTTTGATGTCTTTAATTTATTCATTTAATTTTTGGACGTATGCAGCTATATACAGTATATATCTTGAACTTCATTCATTCATTTTCTACTGCTTATCCTCACGAGGGTCACGGTGGGTGCTGGAGCCTATCCCAGCTGTCTTCGGGCGAGAGGCGGGTACACCCTGGACTGGTCGCCAACCAATCACAGGGCACATATAGACAAACAACCATTCACACTCACATTCATACCTATGGACAATTTGGAGTGGCCAATTAACCTAGCATGTTTTTGGAATGTGGGAGGAAACCGGAGTACCCGGAGAAAACCCACGCATGCACGGGGAGAACATGCAAACTCCACACAGAGATGGCCGAGGATGGGATTGAACTCGGGTCTCCTAGCTGTGAGGTCTGCGCGTTAACCACTCGACCGACTTGCAGCCCATAGAAAACCTATTTACGTAAAATTTTTAACATTATTAGAGCCCTCTAGACATGAAATAGCACCCCTATAGCCCTTTAGCCTTAAAGACTCCATCCATCCATTTTATATGCCACTTATCCTCAGGAGGGTCGCAGGGGTATGCTGGAGCCTATCTTAGCTGTCTTTGGGCGAGAGGCGGGGTACACCGTGGACTGGTGGCCAGCCAATCACAGGGCACATATAGACAAACAACCATTCACACTCACATTCATACCTATGGACAATTTGGAGTCTCCAATTAACCTAGCATGTTTTTGGAATGTGGGAGGAAACCGAAGTAAAATCCACATATGCATGGGGAGAACATGCAAACTCCACACAGAGATGGTTGGGATTGAAATCGGGTCTTCTAGCTGTGAGGTCTGTGAGCTAACCACTCGTCCACCGTGCAGCCCTATTTATAACTTAACACCTACAATACTAACAGTGCACCTGTGCTTGGGTCTCCTTTTTCAGAGGCACTGGAGGTTGATTTGTATTATTACTACAGTACATGCTAAAAAAAAGTTTATTTATAGTAAAAAGCACATGCAAATGTCAGCCATCCAGATACTCCTCCCCCATCTTTAAACACGCCCATGAAAAAAACAATATCGACGTACAGCTGGAGACCGCTATCGAGAGTGACCGCCGTGCAGCCGCACTGAAAGTAGCGCTGCGTCATCACCGTGGAGCAGCTGGGGCTTCACAGCGCTCCCTGACTGCAGTTTATCTTAAACATCAATAGCATGTGGAGCCCATTGAGCCAGCCATTGAATTTTTGTTTTGATGTTGTTGACAGCAGTAGTGATGAGGCACATCGACGTGACTGGTGCTATTTATATAAGATTAAAGAAAATAGTCTTGTAGATAACATGGGGTGTCCAATTGTATTGCATATAAATAAGTCAATATTATGCAAACTGCAACAGTTACTTTCTCAAAGTCATCCATCTGGCGGCAAATAAACTACATTTTTTTTTACCAGTATCATTTGGACTGAAGGAGGACTTGGAATAGCTAAGTTAGAAGCCACGCTAACCCCTATAGCTTGAGTTTAAAGTGGCAAAAACGAAAGAATTAGTTCTAAGCACGTATTAACCCAAGCTGGAACCGCATTACAGTAATCAGCTATGAACAGGAAATTAGCACGTACATTAATAAAAGTAGAGAGCAACTTCACTTAGTCAATGTCCGAAAACTGGAAATGAGGCATTACGTTAACGCTTATGTCATCAGCCCAAAAATATAGATTTTGCACATAGACCGCTATGATTAAAGAGGACTTTTCTATGAAGAATATAGTGTTTTATCTCTGTACTTTGTGTGTTCTAAGGCTAAAAGGCTTTGGTGAGGCTGTTCCTTGACATCGGATGAGACTTTTAAACCACTTTAAGTTGCCTCGGCGTCCTCGCCTGCACTTTAATCCATCACCATGGCAACCAGCCTGCAAACAGCAGCCATTCTTATCTGCTTAAATTGCAAAGTGGAGCTGCTGCAGACAACAGCATGTCCTCCCGGCTCTAATTGGGACCATGGAGACTCCCTGATAGGCTGAGACGCGTTCTCTCAGATATTGACATCCTCATCGATGAGTTGACGCCTTCGCGGCTAAAAAGTTCATCTTTGTTTGCCAGACCGTTGTTTCCTATCACGTCTCCTTTTCGTGCAATTCATGAGCTTGTCGGGAGATTCTCTTCAGCTCCCGTTGTTTTCTCATTCACAATACTTTGCCCTCGCTCCTGGATCGATTCGTTTTTCTGTATCAATCTGCGAATTCGTCATTTTATTCATGCTTGCAATTTCCTGCCAGCTGTCCGCAGATACAAAGGAGCCATCTTTGAGGAGATATCCTTTACAGTAACTTTATGACACGCTGTAAAGTGTGACACAGCAGTGTGTGAACATCATCATTTTCAAGGTCAGGCATTTTCAGGCTTCATGGTGCTCCTTCGGAGCCAAGCATGAATCAACCTCACCTTCTCACCATGTCAGTACCGAGCAACAAGTACTCCGACCTAAATCAACGCAGAAGTTATTGTTCTGACCCTCGCTGTCGAAACGTTGTTGCATCCCTTCTATGACGCTGACGATGGCTGTTTTCCTTTTTTGCGTAGCTGCTATGCTTTACGATGTGTCAGCGTTGTCCGCTCAGGTTTAAGCACAGTAACCCTCAGCATGGGAAAGTTCAGTGTTTTGGGTCAAATGAGCACATTTGTCAGTTTTATGTGCTGCAGTATTGTGATGGTAACGAGAGTAAGACGCCTGCTGGGTAATTTATCCCGAACATGGCCATGGAAAGGTGATAAAAAATGAATAAGGCAGGTTGAATTTTAATGTTGATAACTTTATTAAAGCTAAGACGGTCGCTGTGGTTAAAGCAGTTTATGTTAGAATGATAATTACAGTCAATGAATGAATGTTTTCAGGTCCCATTGTCCTGGTTTTCATTGTTTTTTTTTAGGTTCTCAAATTGAACGGCATTAGGGCATTCTGCTGCATGTGACATAATCCCTGAATGGCTGCTGTGTGGGGGGCTTTTCCGGGTCCAAGTCTTATTATGGGGGTTCAAACTAGCCACCTCTTCCAGATCCAGACCAGCTGTGCGATGTCATCCCTCCAACGTGTAGTTGATCTGCTCCGGGGCCCTGGGTATGCCTCACCAGGGTGGCGTCTGGGAGGCATCCATATTAGATGCCTGAGCTACTTCAACTAGCTCCTCTCGATGTGAAGGAGCAGCAGCTCTACTCTGATCTCCTCCCGGATGACTCACACTGTCTCTTCTGGTGAGTCCAGCCACTCGACACAGGAAACTCATTTTGGCCACTTGTGTCCATGATCTGGATCTTCCAGTCAAGACCCAAAAGTTATGACCATAGGGGAGGGTAGGAGCATAGATCTCCGTAGAAAAACCACACATGATCTCCTGACTGTGTGGCCACCTTGTGGCCCACCTAAAAATATTAGCAAAAAATATATTTTTATAGAGTTTACAGTAGTACCTTGTTTATTGTGGTAAACTGGTTCCAGACCTGACTGAATTTCCGTGAAATATGATTCAATTATCCCACCCTCGGCCATCTCTGTGTGGAGTTTGCATGTTCTCCCCGTGCATGCGTGGGTTTTCTCCGGGTACTCCGGTTTCCTCCCACATTCCAAAAACATGCTAGGTTAATTGGCGACTCCAAATTGTCCATAGGTATGAATGTGAGTGTGAATGGTTGTTTGTCTCTATGTGCCCTGTGATTGGCTGGCCACCAGTCCAGAGTGTACCCCGCCTCTCGCCCGAAGACAGCTGGGATAGGCTCCAGCACCTCTGCAACCCTCATGAGGATAAGTGGCAGAAAATGAATGAATGAATGAATATGGCACACTTGTCTACACTGTGTGTATGGTAGCGGCCTCGCCTCCACCCACCTAGACAAAGACACTGTATGATTTAAGGGCTCATTCGGTTCATACCATTGTTCAATGGAACAATCCCATGTTTTCCTAGGTTGATTGGCGACTCCAAATTGTCCATAGGTATGAATGTGAGTGTGAATGGTGGTTTGTCTATATGTGCCCTGTGATTGGCTGGCCACCAGTCCAGGGTGTGTACCCCGCCTCTCACCCGAAGGCGGCTGGGATGGGCTCCGGCACCCCCGCGATCCTCGTGAGTGATTCAAATGAATGATTCAATTGTGATTTTTGCCAATTCATATGAATCTTGCCTATAAACAACTGGATGGGCAAATGGAAGGTGAGCAGGGATGAATTAGCCGCGTTTTATCATGTATGATTGTCCTCAACTCAACTCAATGTCATGATTGCCTGACAAAAATCAACACCAACAGAAGTCATTTTCTCCAGAGATTAGACCAGGTCTCAAACCTTCAGTTCTTTTTCCTCCTATCCCTCGGATTGCTCACATGTTCACAATCATTCACATTGAAAGTGGAATGGTCGCACGCAGCATGCCAGCTTCCTCGTCGAGGTCTGATTGTGAAACTTGATGAAATCACCAAACTGAACTTGTACGCTCGCACCGAAACGACTGGAACACGACTCTGTCCCTCACTCAAACATATTGTGTCTGCTGAGGGGCTTGTGCAGAAATAATGCAATCACGCTCATAGCCTGATCCCTTATCGGGCTGCGAGCGTCGGACTGCAGTGTGAGCGGAATCTCGGCTTGGAATGCATCGTAACGTTTCCTGTTGTGATAAAAGTCTGATAGTAAATGTGCATTGTTGCTCCTGTTATTGGAGGAGAATAGAAATGAAAGCTGGGCTGGGGTGAGAGAACGGAGACACATGGAACTCGGAATACTGCAACTATTTGATATTGTGATAGCGAATGTGTCACATTATATTCTGCCTTTTCTTATATTCCCGTAATCTCAAAGGACGGATAGATTAGTATCAACTCTTGTGTAGCAGGGTAACAAGGGGGAGGGGCTGACACAATTTTAGCTTGTAAACAATGTACACACCAATTACTTATCCCTTATATGTGCTACTGTGCACTTAATAAACAACTGGGAATTTAATGTCTGTGTACTGCATAAAATGCCCACACCGGTGCTGCTGTAATGTCGGCGGAATAACAAGGAGACAATGACTGTGAAGAAGTCAGCCTTTTATTAGCATCCACAAAACAGTGCTGTACTTCTTACAGGCAGATGCAATCCACACTTTTTTCCCGGAGAAAAAGGTTACAAGCAAGTAAGAGTGTTTTGGAGTTGATCTACTGATGAGACGTGAGATGTCATGCTTTTGGAATGAGTTTAAAATAGCGTCACTATTTGTCAGACAACTAAAAGAAATACTGTTTCCAGTTATGAAGCACAAATCCAAGGAAAAACAGCTGAAATAGGTGCAAAATCTGGAAGATCTAAAAAGTTTCTTTGCAGGTGATTGTAACTGCTCTGTAGGAGTCTACAACTCAATGAGTGTAATAGGTCTCCTTTGTAATGGTAATGGTTTTATTTCATTTGAACATGCATCAGATTACAATTGAATGCATCACATAATCAGTTCACAGTTCCACATGTCCAAAAGGAGTAGGAAGAAGCAAAGCTTATTAAATCCTACCCCTCCATCTGGTACTTTTACAATCAGTAACTGTTACATTTGTTCACTTCCTGCTTTCCTAATATAATTTGTTTTTTTTTGCCAAGTACCGAAGTAGGAGGTGATATGAGCATCCAATGCCATAATGGGTACCATAGTAAGTGTCAATATAGTGATATGTATAGCACATCATGACTGGTTCAAGACTCTTCATCCTTGTATTTAGCAAACATCAACTGCTTGTATTGTTTCTTGAATTGGCTCATCGTTGTGCATTGTTTGAGGGTCTTACTCAATCCATTCCATAGTTTGATTCCACATACTGAAATGCTATGCCCTTTTAACGTAGTCCTAGCAAGTGTTTCAAATGTACTTCTTCCCTGAGATCATATTTCTCATATTGTCTATCATCTATCATTTAGCAAGGATTGGTGGATTCAGGTTCGAGCCCCAGCGGAAGCTGGCCATATTGCGTGGGTGACCCCTGTCACATTGATGTCGTGACTTGGATGAGAGTGGGGTTATATCCACCATGAATAATAAACCATGCCAGCTGCTGTGTCTGTGTCCAAGTGTGTTGGTAAACCTGAAGCAGGAAGGGCGGCACCAGACGACGAGTTGACAGCTCAGGCTTGATAGTTGATACGTCACCGGCTAGCTCAACTTTTTTGCAGTGGGGTGGGGATGGATGGACACATGTTCAAGCCCAGGACGACCACAGTCACACATTGCGTATGAGATTGCCTGCTCTACATTAAATCTTCTAAGGATGCAATGGCAGACACTTGGACAACCAGAAGTAGTAGCCCTGGTATCTACTGTTATTGTATCGATACTGTATCTTGAAATATCACAATATGATCTATTGAATTGGAATGCTCCGATCAGGGTGTTATGCTTCTGATTCCAATACCGATCATCCACTTACAGAGGATGAGTTTGGATGTGAGAGGACATTGGTGGAGCCATAGCAGGACATCCAGGCAGCCATTGGTGGGCTCCAAGTGAGACAGCAGTCAGTCAACCATGGAGTCATGCCACGTGTTGGCAATTCCAATGGCAGACATGATTGTTTTTGTTTTGGCACCCATGTACAGTGTGAGGAAGCTACACAAGATGCTACACTGCATGCGGTGATCGCTACATGCTGCAATCGTACGAGGCTTACGTGATCGGTTTTTGTGATCGGCAATGAAAGGCATTTATCACGTGATTTTTCGTGATGGATAGCGCACAGATTGGAGCATCCCTAATATTGAAATATTGATATGTTGTGTCACTAAAGTCAAACCTTGGGTTCCGTACGATTCGGTTCTCAACAAAAATGTCATACACTGTTGCAGTTTTCTTACAGTATTGTGTGTAACAAAGTAGTCCTGCATTGTATCATTTAGAATGGAGTTGCCAAACACTGCTCTCTTTTTCAGCAATAGACTTCAATATTGGTAAATGTGATTTTAAATTGTTTTGGCTATATCATTATTCTTCATAAAACAATTTTTTGGTTCCTATGTTTTGGTATCTGCAATTAATTATTCGCATTCACATTATTTCCTGTGGGGGGGGGGGGGGAACTTTTTGGGGGTTTCTGTCTGACGTTTTGGAGCAAATGACTAACTTAGTCGTGTAGTGCACCCCCCCCCCCCCCTCCCAAAATCGGTCTAAAACTAACTGCCAACCAGTCCTGCTGTTTCTCGCCATAAACCTTTAACAGAGTTACTACGATGTATTGGCACAAACCAATGATTGCATTTTCCGTTTTCTAGTCAATCCACAATGAGAGCAATGGAAGTCTGGACAGAAGGAACCATGGCGATCACAGCCACGTCCAAGTGGAGCCCCGATGAGCAGATGAGGGCTCTGAGTGACAGCGAGGACGGGGAGAGGAAATGGACAGATGAAGAGACAAACAGGCAGATGGAGGTCAGTGATTATTCCCCGACCCGCAGATGGTTTGCACTCTTGTGACAGCCAGGCCGCGTGCGAGATGTGCTGACAACGAGGCGTTGAGTGAGGACGCAGCGCTTTCTCTCCTCCTCATTTACTCGTTTTTAAACGCTGCTTCGACTGCCTTTGCTTTTGCTCAGAAGAACTCCCGACGGATGGGTGGGGTACACACTGGTTGAGGACTATTTTCACTTATATTTCAACTTCCCCCTTGAGAGGAAGGGGAAAGAAAGAAAGTGAAAGAGTGCAGCGATATGAAGGCTCAGCTCCCGCTTTCAAGAAGAAAAAAAAAAAAATCCCTGTTGCCTTTGGCTGCAGTTCTACTCGGTGCACCAATACTCCATGTCGCCTTTAACAGTAGGGGGGGATTAGCACCTGATGGTTCAGCAAGAAGTATCTATAACACCCCCTAACCTTATGACTTCCCAATTCGGGAGAGACTTTCCGTGACCCCAGTGAGTGTTGTGCACTGAACAATGCTAAAGCTGCAAGTAAGAGGAGAAGCCAGAGGCCGCTGAGGTTACTACTTGAACTAAGATGAAGGCAAACAACATAAAACCTCCTCAGCACACTCAACATCCCCTTCAAGCACGAATCGCTTCAAAGTGTCCACCTGAAGCACCGCTAGCTTGATAGGTCAGACCTTCACACCTTCCAGTGTCGACTGAGGGCACCGACCTTTGTGGCCTTTTGTTTGTGTGTGCATGGTGGATAGTAAATGCCCATAAAGTACACCAGTGGATCCTGGTATTGGATAGACCAGTGGGTCACCATCACCCTTAAATGGCAAACACACACAGGATAGAACATTGCTTAATGTCCATCCTGTAAACATGTTCGTTTAAATTTTGCCTCCGTTTGCGTGCATTCTCGTATAATACAGCGCACATCCTGGCAACCAGAAGTTATGTTGCCCGTTATGTCATCAGCGATTTCGACACATTTCTATAGTTGCCCATGCATAATACAAATCTAAATACATATAAATGATGAATGAAAGGCATCAATGGACATTTAAGGTTACTTTAACCCAGGGGTCTCAAACTCAATTTACCTGGGGGCCACTGGAGCTAGGATCTGGGCAAGGCTGGGACGCATCAGGTTTTCCCAAAAAAAACCCAAAACACATTTATTAAAAACAGAAAAATATACAAACTTTTTCAGTGCTTTGGTTCCAATTTTCTACAATAAAAGCTCTGATAAAACATTCAACTGTTCTCAAATATCTTCATTTTTATTTTTCTGCACAAAATAAGATGAAAAATAAAGAAACAAATCAAGAATAAAGCAAATCAATCAGTAATAAAAATAATAAAAACTTAAGAAACCACATATAGTTGGTGGGTAGACAAATTATTTTTTTCAGATTAAAATGAAATAAGCATTATTAGAGCCCTGTAGACATGACAAAACATGACGATAGTCACATTTATACTTGTTTTATTTACAACATATTGCGCAACTGCAGCGTCTTGAGACACATGCTAACTCGCAAACTAGAGAGCTAGCGACCTAAATGGTAGCCTTCAAGTTATTTCCTTTAAACTTAAATAGCCAAAAACTTACCACTTCCACACGGATAGGGAGGATAACTATTAACAGTTATTTAACTTTTAACATGAACATTAATCAAACGTAATATTTTTTTCTGGGTACATGATACCATACAGCATCCATATCAAACATTAAACTTTCATATCATGGCGGGGGCCTCAAACTAGTGTCCTGCGGGCCACATTTGGCCCCCAGGCCGCGTGTTTGAGACCCCTGCTTTAACCCAAAGAAACAATGTGGCAGCAAGATCATCCACCACCAACTTCCTATTTTCAGCCACATCGAAAATCCTGTCTTCCGTGAAGGTGATAGTTCAGCTAAAATGTAGAGCATACATGTCACAGCCTACAATTTTATGTTTATGTTTATGCATCACTGCCGCACTTTGTTTTCATAGTCCCTGAACGCACCTTATCTGTGAGCCGCAAAGCTTACCCCAATGCTGCCATAGCTTAATGAATCCATGCGTTCATCAATCATCTGACATGATCACGTCATTAGCGGTGAAAGTAAACTTGGATGTACTTTAGAGTAGTCAGTGTGCAGTTTGTATTGTAGTATAGATTTACTACTCATTCAAAATGAGTCCAGCTGATGAGAAAAACCAAAATCTAAACTTTCACTCCTTTTTTGTCATCTTGCCTCTCCTCTCAGGAGCTCACTATTTGGCAAGCGGGTGATCTCAGCAGACAATTAAAGGCGAAACGTTACAGCTGGGGATTGCATTGATGGGAATGATGAGTCCATAGCAACACGTTTAAAAAGGGGTGGGTTAGCATAATGACGCTGCAATGAGGCATCGAGCTGAGCCAGACAGCCTCACCATTGAACTGCTGAGTCATGTTTGGGCATTTGAACTTTCAAATCTCAGAGCTAATTTGCATGTGCATATCGCTGCTTGTGGTGATTAATGACATGACAAATCTGAATTATAAATTAGTGGTTTGTACAATGTGTGTCTACAGAGCCCCAGAGAGGAAAACTTGCAAAACTGTTTCTGGACTTTTTAAAAAAAAATGTTTAACACCATAATCACTGTAGGTGTAAAAAAACAAAAACTAGTTTTAAATTAATGATTTAAAATTATTTTTTAAATAATGTAAATAATTTATCAAAGTAATAACTAATTAATTAATTAAATAATACATATTTTTTCTTAATTAATAAATAATTTTGATACACATTATTTAAATATTATTTATTTCAATGTTTTTATTTTTAAATATATATTATACTAATGAGTGGGTCAGGAATGTATGTGTTCTTGAGCTCCAAATTGAACAAATTTAAAGAAAAGGTTGTGGCAAATCTATAAAACTATATTAAATATTAACTATATATTATATAGTAATATATAACTATATAAAAAAAAATTAAGGTATCACCAAAATAAAAAATACTATGTATGGCGGGCTGCCACAAATTAATGTATGGGAAACACTGCTCATTTTAAATCAGAGGAAAATGCTATTATTTTGTTTATTTATTGGCCATTTTTCCCAAAGCTTTTTCTAATATGTAAATTTTTCTGCTGTAATTTTTATTCATGAATTGTGCGGTAAAAAGTAGAAGAGTTGAAACTAATGTACTCCACCAATCTTCGGTTGCTGCAGTGCTGAGGCATGAATCTTCTTAGTAACATCTTTGCTGTTTGTCTGAATGGCATCCTAATGTAGCGACACAGTGTATTACACCTCAGAGGACGTGCTCAGCATGCTGCCCTAACCCGTGGAATCATCCTTTTCACGTTGACGCCGAGGTGCATGCTGCACATGGGAGCGGGGAGCGATAAGGGGCGAGTCTATTTTGGAGTTTAAAGCGCCCACAGGAGCAGAGAAGCATCTTATTATGTGAGGAGAGTTGCTCGTCTTAAAACGTAATAGACTCAGTGTAAGCATCTCGCAGATGCTTTCATATGTCTCTCTCTTGTATAAATGAGATGGTGATTCATTGCTTAGTCCTGACATTAAATAGTATTGCCTGCATAAGCTATTTTTTGTGACAAATGACTAGTCCAACATGGTAAAAACAGCCAAAAGTTACTCTGAAACCACATTTATAACATACTGTATACAGCAGGGGTCTCAAACTCAATTTACCTGGGGGCCACTGGAGCTAGGGTCTGGGCAAGGCTGGGCCGCATCAGGTTTTCCAAAAAACAACAACACATTTATTAAAAACAGAAAAATATCCAAACTTTTTCAGTGCTTTGGTTCCGATTTTCTACAATAAAAGCTCTGATAAAACATTCCACTGTTCTCAAATATCTTAATTTTTTATTTTTCTGCACAAAATAAAAAAATGATGATGATGAAAAATAAATAAACAAATCAAGAATAATGAAAATCAATCAATCAGTAATAAATAAATATAATCATAATAATAAAACGACAAATAATAAAAACCTAAGAAACCACATATAGTTGGTGGGTAGACAAATTATTTTTTTCAGATTAAAATGAACAAAGCATTATTAGAGCCCTGTAGACATGACAAAATACGACTATAGTCACATTTATACTTTTTTTATTTACAACATATTGCGCAACTGCAGGGTCTTGAGACACATGCTAACTCGCAAACTAGAGAGCTAGCGACCTAAACGGTAGCCTTCAAGTTATTTCCTTTAAACTTAAATAGCCAAAAACTTACCACTTCCACACGGATACGGAGGATAACTATTAACAGTTATTTAACCTTTAACATGAACATTAATCAAACGTAATAATTTTTTTCTGGGTACATGATACCATACAGCATCCATATCAAACTTGCGCGGGCCGCACTAACAGTAAACTTTCATTTTAAAGGCGGGGGCTTGAAACTAGTGTCCTGCAGGCCACATTTGGCCCGCGGGCCGCGTGTTTGAGACCCCTGGTATACAGGATGTGAATATGATGACAGGGTGAATTCTGACAATAATCTCACGTAAACAATGATCCAGATGCATGTATACACCCACCACTTGATAAAGGATAAAAAAAAATCCCCCATAAACTCTTAAAATCTTGAAATTGCACATGAAATTTTCCAATTATTTGTCAGTCAGCTGAGAACAGAGATGCTTGGAGGAAAGCGGGGAAAGTTTCGCTTGGGGGAGGGCGGAGAGCGTAGCTGGCCTAAAGCACACGCCCATATTAGGAAGCCCGGCAGTTGTGACATCACAAACTGCCAGTGTAAGAAGGCCCTCTGAAACTGAGCGTTTTGAGCCATCCCAAAGTTCTCTCAGGGCTCACTTCTAAATGCACAAACCTCATTATCTGATACTTTGGCATGGTTTGACACGGGAATACAACATTGTAACTACATTTATGGGTCAAAAAAGTGGAAAAGGATAAATTGTACAGTTATTTTTTTACATGCTTTGCAAAAAATAAGCACGTTTTGATTTGGACTTTCAGCAGCTTCGGAGAATGTGTCATATGTAAACAAAATCTGCAATATCCTGCCTTTGATAATGCACAGACTGTCGGTGTGATGTTGCTGAATGCATGGCGGTGTGATCACATGCTTGCAGCATCAGTCAATGAGGAAGCCATAAGCCTCCCAGCACTGCTAGTGAGCCGTGACAAACAAACAAGTACAAAGGCTCCTCAAAATGAGTTTAGGCTCCAGCGCCTGTGTTAATATGGAATAAAGGGAGGCACACTGCCTGGGTGAGCCTGTTTGAATATGTGATCTTTGAAGTGGAGTAGATGCAGCACATGTCTATGGCAGCTCATTAGACCCTGCTGTGTGTCATGGCCTCTGAAGGCTGGACCAAAGTCACTATGTGGCGAGATAAAATAAAGATCTAATGGTACTGGACGGAGGCTAGATGGTGGAACCTGTGATGTGGTCTGTGGCCTTTCACGCGGGGACAAGTGGGTATACCTTTCGGCTCGGGGGTTGAAAACCCTCTAATTGAAGTTAATGAGCACGGTGACCTAGAAGGAGTTCCACGTACGATGCAGAGGTGGCCCAGTGACTTCTTCCGCAAGCGCCATTTGGAGAAACATCCCTCTGTGGAATTAGCCCGGCTCAGCCTTTGTAATCCTGCACACAGATACTTTTACAAATCCTCTATTTAATTAGATTCCTCCATTTAGTCATTCGCAAGCAGAAGTCTAATTCCTGCGTTATTAGGACTGCAGAGAGTGTTTTCCTGCTCCTGCGTATTGCTCCACAGAGTTCCATTTCACCTTGTATGTCCCTTTTGTGTCGTTTCACTCACTGAATTGTTCTCTTCTTGGACCACTGGACTATTGGCTGTTCACGCAAGGGAAAACAAAAATGAGTAACAGCTCCCAGTGTGATGCGGGTGTGCACCTCGACAAATTACGATAATAAACATATCTTTGATTCAGTTTTTTTTTTTTTTTTTTTTTTGTTTTGTGAAAATGTCAGCGCCTTCTATGGAGGAGCACTAATCCATTTAATCCATCTTTCCTTTGAAAGATGCTGCCATGTGGCAAATTTATGGATACATTATTCCCTGTTAAATTTCTCTGAATGGACCCTGTGGTAAAGTAGACAGTGATTAAACCTTGTGACCCCCAAGGGGACGGACGATGTCAGTCACTGCGTGGATAGGAAAGTTTAACCATAACCTGGGCAAATATTGAGCATTTACGGAATGTCACATTACTTTCCGTGCAGAGTTGCGTGAATTTTCCAATTATCAGACCACTACGTATTGTTCTCAATGGGGTCCAGGTTTGTGTTGGCCAATATGATGGATCATGCTCCCTGATGCTACGTTACTATTGAAGCGACCCGACAGAGTCTGACACTTCTTCAACTTTACCAAACATGCAAACCATCTGTTCATCCTTTCTCGTTTCCTCGAGGTGCATTCACGGACATAGGCACTCTGAACATCAACCCAAAACACAAGCAGGTCGTCCCATCACATACTGATATCGGAATCTCAATAAAAACAAACACAAACAAACAAGAACATTTGATAGTACAGGGTCAGGCAAAATTATCTGACCCATTTTTAGGTTAAATAAAAGGCAAATAAAGTAAAGAAACAAAGTGTTTTTATTTTCGAAAAGTACATAAAAATTAAATCAGTTCTGGAGGTCGGATTTTGGTTTCAATGCAGATCCAGTAGCTCTGAAGTTGGTAACCCATAACAAGATGGTGCTTGGAGCTGGTAGGGGATCATGTCTACCAAGATTGAAGCGCAAACGGAACACTCGTTGTGTTGCAGTTCCATATTCGTTTGTTTTGATAAACATCTTCACAATGAAAGTGCGATGCTCACCAGTCCAATTCATGGCTTTGACTGGAAAAAAAATAGATTAAACCTCGGATATATCGGACTCGGATATATATCGGAAATTCGCTCACAACGGACAGATAAAAAAGAACCAATTTTTCTGTAATGCATTTCCAATAAAAATTCATTGCATATATTGGATTTTTTATAACGGATTTCGCCTATTTCGGACAAAATCTCCAGTCCCGTTCCAATGCATTTCCATTAAATTTCCCTCGCATATATCGGATGGCCGCATCGTGGCGCTCCGATTCGCCGAATCGTGACAGGCCGCTATACAACGTCATTTGCAGCGTTTGCAGCGTTGCCTGCGCGTCCAGGTACATTGGAAACATAGTCAAGGAAGTGCCTTTTTATAACGGATAAAATCCGATTTACGCATTTACCGGATATAAATTCGATATATGCGTAAAACGGACATTTTCCGGTATACACATATAACGGATTTCGCTTATATCGGACAAAACCAGTGGGAACAATTGAATCCAATATATCCGAGGTTTACTGTAAAACTTTTTTTTTTAACTTTATTTGCCTTTTATTTAACCTACAAATGTGTCAGATCATTTTGCCTGACCCTGTACAACAGGGGTGCTCACACTTTTTCAGCATGCGAGCTACTTTTAAAATGACCGAGTCAAAATGATCTACCCACTACAAAAATGCAAAACATCTATTTATTTTCAAATGTATTGAGGATTATTTGTACGTACAATGTATGTTGATGTACCTTACATAACCAAATGAGCCAATATTGCAAAACACACATAATTAACTATTAACATTTTTTGTAATTACCTGAGTTTACTTTGATGACTTGCACTGAATTGAACCAGCCAGGGATGCATAGTCCGGACAGTAGCTGCTGATAGCCAGCCTCAAGCACACTTCCAAATGTTTATCAGTCATGGATAATATCCGTATCATAATATCCGTATAATATTCCATATCCGTATGGAAGTGATATGTTTTTTGCCTTTTTACTTGGTCCAGTTTTTGCCTTTTTACTTGGTCCAGCTCCTTCACTCATTTTAGTGACCATAAACTTTAGCGAGGGCTTAAAATCTCGCAATTCGCCGACTAGCTTAGCACTTTGCATCGTTGTTTACGCATGAGCGGTGACCTAAAGGTTAAAATTTAGTTGTCATCTGACTGGTTGTCCTGTATGTCAATCAAGTAACGGGCATGGATGATAGGCTGACATCGTAAGTTCTGCTGCACTTAGAGACGTTGTTTGATTTGATTGGTCGCCCGAAGGGCAACATTCAGTTGTCATCTGAATGGCTGCCCTGTATATCAATCAAGTGACGGCATTGATGCTGGGATGATATTTTTTTAATGACCAGCGATCGACCAGTACCACCTCCGCGAACGACCGGTAGCTCGCGATCGACTTAATGAGCACCCCTGCTGTACAATGTTCACTCCTGCCACCGGTCATCATTACTGATCCGGACCCTGACTCCTCCTCAAAGTCCGTCCACAACATTCTTGAATATATCGACGAGATTTAAGATGGCTGTCGAGTACTCAAGACTTCCATGTTAGTTATTGTTCAATTATTTGTTATCTCCCAGCTTCTTGGGCCAACTTTGTGAGCAGTCAGCAGTCGTGGCGATGGGACGCACCTGCTCAAAGGGCAACTTGACTTTCAGCTAATAGCACAGAGCACATTGGTGATTATGAAAGCTGCTGAGAGATAACCTTTAAGCATGTGCCTGATGAAAAGGGCTCTACAGGGGAACGTCTGGCCTTCAGTACATACATTATGTCTGCTCAGTTATAATTGCGCTTGTGCTGCAGGCTTAAGGCAACAACTGGACGTAATGAAGGCCGCACCCCCACCCGCTGTGTTGTCAAGATAAGTGAGCATCTTTCGTCTGCTTCCTTGTATTTACATTGAAAGCTCTTTTCATTGTCTTGCACCTCGCTTCATCAGACTGCTGTCAGTTGTTGATAGCATCAACCTGCAGATTGTATTAGCGTTTGCACACACGAGTCATTTTGTCCTCATCATATGATTCATCTGAGCCAATCAATACTGGGAATACTGAAATACTGGGAATTATGAAACCTTTATGGGGAGCCAAGCCTATATGCTACGCTAACATTACCTACATGGTCAAGTGTTTATCAAAGACGTTAAAGGGGACCTATTATGCTCATTTTTCGACCCTTTGTATTGAGTAGTAGACTCCTATAGAGCAGCTACACACAATAACAATAGCACACAAAGCTTTATAGTTCTTCCAGAATCTGCACCTATTCAGCTGTATTTCTTTGGATTTGTGCTTCACGCCAAAAAGGTCTGTTTTAATTTATTTCACCCAAATACAATAACGTCTACATTACCTTGTTTTGTAAACAGAGTATCAGAGCTTGGGGGAGGGCAGAGAGTTTAATTATAATTCCGCCCGTCTGTGACATCACAAAGGGACAGTTTTACCACACTGTTTTGTTTTCTGTGTGTTTGGCACCTGTGTCTGTGTGATTGCGTTTTTTAAAAGTATTATTTGTACATTTTTGTGTACATGTCATACAAATAAAGTTCATTTGACTATTGTTAGAATCATATTTTAATTTTAACCCTTTTATTATTATATAGTATGTTATTTATATTACATAATTCTATTGGATTATTTTTATTTTAATGTTATAAAAATCTAAATACATTTATTTATTACTGAATTGGTTCCAAACCTGAATTTCCACAAAGTATTCCTTATTTATAAATCAAATATTTGTGTATTTGAAGCTTACCAGACTGTTTATGACCATTTAAATAACATTGTTAGAGTGCTTTAGAGGTGAAATAACACCCCTACAGTCAACTTAACACTCAAGACTTGTGTTCCTGTGTGTTGCTGTAAATGGTGCAGACAGGAAGTGAGCATTCAGAGTTGACTTTCCGCTTGGCGTGGGTTAAGGCCGCAACAGTAGCCTGTGATAGGGATTACTGGGCCTGTTGTGAGCTCATTCAAACCTGCATTAAAAGCCTGTTGTTTTGGTGATGTAAGTCTGGTGCTTGTGTGTCTCACTGAATATTACAGTGACATTACTGACACCTAGTGACCAGTGTATTTGATTTTTTTTAGTTAATTAATTCAATTTGTATGCTTGATAATGCACAATTTAGTGCAATCCAATAGTGTGCCTAAATATAACTTTTTAAAATTACTACTACTAATAATAATTACTAATAACAGTGTCCATTTTTAACGTCAAGTAAAAAAGTCCCCTCACCCACTAAAGAGTTAAGTATTCTTATAGGAAACCCGAGCGGATACGAGCCGCTTTCAGTGATAAAACGTCTTCAAAGTGGTGCGCGATTCCCAAAGAGATCTTGAGATTAAAAAGGTCGTTAGTGTCTGATGTGCTTAAAGCGACCCCCTCCCTCAGTCATAAGTCCACCCCGGCAAACTCTCAGCAGTTTATCAATCACGTTAATTAATAGGCAGCCAAAGGCTATCTGCTAATATTTTCTACACCATTGGACGGCTGGATGGATGGCCCGTGATGGATGGGCCGCTGTCGCCCCGGGAGCACGAGCTGGGAAATGCACGGGGGGGGGGGGGGGGGGGGGGGGGGGGGTGAAGTCAGGTGTGTCGGGAATGTTCTTCCGCTTTTTCTGCTTCTAATTGAGGAGAACGTGGTGGCTTCACCTGCATGCACTGGGAGGAACTCCTCGGAGTGACCAAATGGTCCTGTCAGTCGTCTAAAAGTCGATGACTGAAGATGTTTTACTTCCTGCAGTCACTTCAACGCCTACACGGATCATTTTCATTTTTGTCAACACATACTATTATGATGTGTGACTAAAGTGATATTATTTTCCTCCTCAGTGCTGCAAAAAGCCCCTTTTACCATCTAAAAATGACAAATAAATGAGGCGACATATTGCATCGACTGACATTTTAGGAACAATAAATGTACGCTTCATCACAATCTTTTCTATGCACACTAATGTGTATTAAGTCACACACTGGTAAAATGGGATTCTGACACTTACTGAGGGGTGCAATGCCGCAACGTCCTCCAAACCCGGGAGGCTAATGCCGTATAAAGGCGTGCAATAAGCTAATGAGATGTCATAATTTATTTGCAACATTTTTTTATGTTCTTATGACATAAAACACTTAAGGGAAATTAAGACCACTTACTGCATATAAATAGCATAAAGAAAAGACAATATATTCAGATGAATGTACAATTTAACCGAGGAGCTCCTAGATCACAAAACACCTGCTGTTAATTTTCAGTTAAGCTTAATATTGTTTCCTCATCTTGTTTCCATTATTCGAGGCATGGGAAATATGCAATTTTCATTTCCCAAGTGCAATCCTTGCAAGCGGAGGATATGCGATAAGGCCGTTATTTTTTAATGTACTGATGAAATGAAGGAAAAAAAAAAAGCCCGGGTGATAAACTGTCAGAAGTTTCTATAAAAAAAAAAAGCGCTAAACAATAGCGCTATCGCATTGGTCACGCCAGCTCATGCGTCATCTTTGCCAATAAAAACAGGTGCCTGTCATGTCACATCGCATCAGCAGCTCGATTCTACATCATATTCCCTTTAATGTGCAAACAGCGGAACGCCTTTATGTTTGTATTTGCATATGTGGACATACATAAAGCTTCTTTCATATTTGCATACGATGTTTTAAAATAACCATGTGGGCCGATAAGAATACATGCACATTTTAATTCACTTTTTATGTGCAAAATTAAGCCTTGGTACTGGAATTTAGACGTGCTTTTACAAAACCGTAACATGCCTTTTTGTGTAGCCGTAGCTTTAATGCTAATGAGCTGTTTGGCCACACCTTTCTCCGACAGAGTATGTTGCCCCCAAGAATTGTTATACTCTATTTAATAAAACATTATTAAAAGGTCATTCTTGCATAATTGGGTAGTCTTGTTTTGAACTGGAACAATCATTTCAGAAATCGAACATGAAAGAAAGGTTAAAATGAGACGCGGTGGTGACAACAAACACACAGACTAGATCTTTGATCTCAGCCGTCTTGTGTCAGATGCTTTTAACTAAATCTCCGCCATTATCTGTTGGATGTTTTTTCAAAAATCAATGCGGTTCTTTGTGAGATACGTGGACAAAGTAAATTATGTAGTTTGCTAGCATTGTTTTGAACGTGGACCTTAGTTTCCTTGGATACTTTGAGTCAGTGTGGAAAAGCAAGCCTATATTTTACCACAGTGCCATCTGCTGGTTTGGCCAGGGCACCGGCCTTGACGTGGCCTTGACGTGGCCTTGACGTGGCCTTCACGTGGCCTTCACGTGGCCTTCACGTTTGGGTTCGCTGACAGACGATGCAGCTCCCAGATGTGTCCAGCCTGGTGCTGCATGAGTTACTCGAGCTCGACATTTGCGACCATGCATCAGAAATTTATGCGAGCCGACTGCCCACTTTTCACAGTGTGGAAAAGCAAGCATTTCACCACAGTGCCATCTGCTGGTTTGGCCAGGGCACCGGCCTTGACGTGGCCTTGACGTGGCCTTGACGTGGCCTTCACGTGGCCTTCATGTTTGGGTTCGCTGACGGACGATGCAGCTCCCAGATGTGGCCATCCTGGTGCTGCATGAGTTACTCGAGCTCGACATTTGCGACCATGCATCAGAAATTTATGCGAGCCGACTGCCCACTTTTCACAAAGCGGAAGCCGCGTTGCAGCCGTCCCAATTACAAATTGGCTTTTTAGACCGTTGGAAACACACAACCATCATTCTGCCTCAGTGAGCTTGACAGCCCAATCCCACATATTCTCCTTGCATGGGACGCAGATGTATGGTGCTTACAAAAGCCTTGCTTCAGCAATAAAAAGCCTCCGAGTTGACACGACTCCGCTGTCCATGGCAACGGGAAACTGAGTCAGTCGCCTTTGTTCGTCGCACGACTCAATCAAACACACAAAAGCTGCGGAATGTGGGCCAGCATGAGTGTCTCATCCTTGACAAGAGTTTGTTTTGTCTCCTTCTTCATCCAATCAACTGGCATCAAGCATGACCGAGGAGTGCACGCTGAGAAACGCTTAACTGCGCAACTTGTCATACTGTACTGTACGCACACAGACGTTTACATTGAGCATCCACAACACCCTATAAAGACATGTAAACATCACACTGGACCAAGGGTGCATTTAATGGCCTGCGGCACACTCTAATGCTGTAATTTATCAAGAAACTTTAAAAAATCTAGAGTAACTTTTCAAAAATAAATTCAACAATAATAACAGTCCAATCTAAAACCTTTGCATGGTTTTCGCCATATATCACATCCATAATATTCATGCTATACTGTACAATATATAGACGATTTTTATTATCTTGGTAAAGCTACAGCTCCCATAACAGATCTCATGATGGATAAAGTGATGTGCCTGACAATAATCCAATCAAGCGTTTAGTGTCCTGTGTGGGATGCAATGAATCACAGAGGGCTGTTCATTTGGGAAACTCTCTCCATTGATGATATACTGTACACGAGCAGGCTTCCTAATGCATGTGGGAGGATGTTTAATCTACAAAAAGATGACGGGGCGGTGGCAGCAGTGGTGGTGGGAGGACTGACTCAGCTTGGCGCAACTTGTAGAACAACAATATTTTGCAGTACAGCATTCTGTCCATCGCCATTCAGCAGATGCTTTAAGGAAAGCATGGCAACGGTTAAACTAACTACGAGATGGCTTCATTTATGACATAAATGAATATATTGTGGTCTGTGATCCAATTCAAGGATTCTTCCTGGGGTTCACTATCATGGACTGAAGTCCGCCGGTCTGCTTTCCACTGGTACCTGCATCCATTCAGTGAGACACGAGACATATAAACTATATATTCCCAGCCTGGTTGGTTGAATCCAATGAACCCTTATTTTAGCCAAAATGGATGCTATTTGGGCTGTACGGTGGACGAGCGGTTTGCGTGCAGTCCTCACAGCGAGAAGACCTGAGTTCAATTCCACCCTAAGCCATCTCGACCATGGACTTTGCATGTTCTCCCCGTGCATGTGTGGGTTTTCTCCGGGTACTCCGGTTTCCTCCCACATTCCAAAAACATGCTAGGTTAATTGGCGACTCCAAATTTTATTTACAGTTGCTAGTTTGCTGTCAGCTTACAAAAAGAACTGCATTTCCCATGATGCTGGAATGGAAGTTATTTAAGTTCCATAAATTGTCCATAGGTATGAATGTGAGTGTGAATGGTTGTTTGTCTATATGTGCCCTGTGATTGGCTCGCCACCAGTCCAGGGTGTACGCCGCCTCTCGCCCGAAGACAGCTGGGATAGGCTCCAGCACCCCCGCAACCCTCATGAGGAAAAGCGGTAGAAAATGAATGAATGAATGATATTATTTTGTTGGGGCTGCACGGCGGATGAGCGGCTAGTGCACAGGCCTCACAGCGAGAAGACCCAAATTCAATTCCACCCTCGGCCATCTCTGTGTGGAGTTTGCATGTTCTCTCCGTGCATGCGTGGGTTTTCTCCGGGTACTCCGGTTTCCTCCCACATTCCAAAAACATGCTAGGTTAATTGGCGACTCCAAATTGTCCATAGGTATGAATGTGAGTGTGAATGGTTGTTTGTCTATATGTGCCCTGTGATTGGCTGGCGACCAGCTGGGATAGGCTCCAGCACCTCCACGACCCTTGTGAGGATAAGCGGTAGAAAATGAATGAATGAATGAATGAAAAGTTTTAAGTACTTGGTCCCACTTGTATTACCCGTGAAGGCCAGTCTGTCAAACTCATGATTGATGAGGAAACTGGTCACACTAGAGGCGGATTGAGCGGGAATGCCACTGAAATTAAAGTTATTTTTCCTGGATATTCCAAGTGTATTTTTTAAATTCTGCTGCTTTCCAAATATTTGGGCTTATTCTTGTGGCCGGGATGTTTGCTCTTGATCTTGCAAGAGAAAATAAAGGGACTCGCTTGGGATGGCCTTTGGACACCCCTGCTCTGTCATCAAACAGTCATTTCATGGCTATAAATAAAGTGTAAAAAGAAGTAAAAAAAACGCCCAGATATTCTTAATGTGAGCAGCATGACTGGTGGTTAAATCTTTCCAGTTCTTTCACCAAAAGCATGCAGACAGTTTGTTAGCACGGAAGCTCCTTCTCTACAGACACCTACAGCACTGCTCCATGAATAGAACATGTATAGACTTGGGATTTGGAAGACGACATAGTGTCAAGTCACACATGCGAGAGAGGAAGCAGATTGCGGCTTAAAAATAAGCAACAATCTGCTCACTGGTGCAGGATTGTAAATTAAGCCCAGGGAATAAACACGATGCGATCTTTCCATTATGACCCTTGAATACTGATCAACTTCTCGTGCCGAATTTTCCCCTCAAACCCCCGAGGTGCAGCCGCCTCCGAGTCTGGTCATTAAGCAAATGATTGCGCTGACAGCCGCTGACAGGTTAGCAACCTTCCTCCTTTCCCCGAGAGACCGTGTGAGGCCACAGAGTGAGCGCAGTTGACAAGAAAGCATATTATCACTTTCATCCCCTACACTGAAGAAAAATCATCTTTGAGGCTGTGCAACAGTGGGCTCAGTCCTTGAACCTCACACACACGCACACACACACACACACACACACACACCGGTTAGTCCAAAAAATGAGAGAATCCCGTCAGCTTTGCAAACCCGACCATCCTGGTGAGGAAATGTAAATTCAAACGCACACAGGCGCATCAGTATTCAGGCCAGAGCTGCGTTAAAAGCAGACACATCCATGTAGATAATTGCTTTGCATTCCACTTACTCCAGTTTAGAAGCAAGAAAAAAAACAAATGGAGCCAAAGGACAGGGAGGATAGTTTTTTGCTTTTTAACTTTCCTTATCACAAGGTGGCCAGATCATCACAAGCACACTTAAGACTTCTTGACAGTATTCTAAAAAAACAAGTAGCGAATCCCCAAAACAATGAAGGGGCTATTCAAAAGTCATTTAACTCTGTTTCTCCTAGACATCCCAGAATCTTATAGATGGTCTTTGTCTTAACCGAAGAGCGGGGAGTGACCCATCTACCCATCTATTCATTCATTTCTTCATACTACCAAAAATTCAATCGTTCATCCACCCAACCAAAAATCCAATATCTATTCATCCATTGATTCAAATTTTATCCATGCATTCATCCATACATACATACATCACCTAAAAGTAATGCATTAAGCCATCCCATTCCCTTCGTCCCTCATTCATCATTCAGTCAAAGATCCTTGCACGAATCCACCCATCCTTGCACCCCATTTATTCATTCATTGATCCAACAAGTCAAAAATTTCTGCAAAAACTCATCCATTCTTCCGATCAAAAATCAACACAGTCGTCCCTCGTTTATAGTCGTTAATCGGTTTAAAGGCTGACCGCAATAAATGAATTTCTGCATCAAGGTTAGTAAATAGAATATTTTCATAGATCATATAACATCTGTTTATGACTTTCTAAATATGTTTTTAAGTGCATCTGAAATTTAATACATAATAATATTTTGTTTTTTGTATAGCGCTTTTCAGAGTACTCAAAGACACTTTAGAGTAGAGAAAAAAGAAATAAAAATAGAGTTGAGTAAAAACAGAGTAAACGATGCCTTAAAATACAACATCTATACATTCATTCAGAACTAAAACAAGACTAAAAGCAGGGCGGGGCGCAGCAGTCAGGTATAAAAAGTTAGACATTAAAAACGGATTTAAACAGTTGGGTTATGAGTTGTTTTTTGAACGTGGGAAGGTCGGGGCAAGGTGGGAAGGTCGAGTTCCAGAGGGTGGGGGCAGCGGTGGAGAAGTCTCTGTCTCCCCAGGTTTGAATTTAAAGGGCTCATGCCAGAAATCAGTATGCGGATCAAAAAAAGATCCGCTGTGGCGACTCCGTAATCAGGAAAAACCAAACAAATAAACTTTATTAGGACCCTGTAGACATGGAATAAAACACCTTTTCTCCTCCATGCCTCCACCCATCCAACTGTTTGGGTCATTCATCCGTTCATCCATCCAATTAAAACCATCATTCATTTATTCATTCATCATCCATAAAAATAATCCATTCAGTAGTCCACTATATGGCCCATCGTCCACTGCTGTGTTTAGTCTTTCATTCATTTGTCAAATCCATTTAATGATTTATAGCAGTGGTTCCCAACCTTGTCTATGCTCTGCTACCCCAAAACTTAAACTGTTTTTGAACCCTGACGATAAAATCTGCCAAAATGTGTACACTCCCTAAAACAGTTATAGTGACCTGGTGTAAACAATGCACAGTGTGTTTATCATAGTAGCCTGCACTAAATCAAAGTATTGACATTTCCCCCACTCTTACAGTAGATCTATAAACAGAACATGTTGGCCGGGTCGGAGCGAGTCTAATGGAACTTCGTGTCCTCGCCCTTACATGAATAAATGAGAAATTAAGCATGTGAGGCAGTTTCTCATTCAGCCTAATTAAACTTTTAATTGCTCCGTGTCGAGTGTGAAAAGGCAGAGTCGCCGTTCGGCGCCAATCAGAAGGAGCAGCGGAAAACACAAACAAATGTAATGAACGGGCAGCACTTCAGCATAATTGGTCCTAAATAATCATCTCCCCCCATTTTTCTTGGCCAAACAACCCATAGACATTCCCGACCGTGGAGTCCAAGAGATACAGCAGGTGGACAAAGGACTTAGCCGGCTGATGTTGTGTTTACCATGGACAGGAATCTACATCTAACGTAGCTGTGGCCAGTGCATGTCCAATCTCCTCCGTCAGATGTTGAAATTCTCCTCACTCAGCCTCAGCATGACGAATACGCTGCCTGATACCCCGACCCGACCGATCCATCGTGGGCGTGTTTTTATCCTTGAGTCACTGTTTTTGCGCAGCGTTCAGACTTTTCTGCATTCCCAATGTCTGTTTATAGAAACCTGTTTAACGTCAAAGGTGACTGTTTGTTAGTTCTGCTAGCGGCTCTGTTAGCAGGATCATGCGGAATTCAATGGATGCCAGCTGGTACATTTTGAGGCGCCGGACGCATAGTCTTGGACTTGTGCGCAATCCGGGTTTTTAGCTCAATGATTAGTGTTGTCGACTCTTATTCTAAGAACCGTGGTATGAGCCTGGGTGGTGCACGGGAGAGGTTATATTGGTGACGTGATCTGCATTCGAGTGAGGACCATAAGAGTTGCAATGGACATGGGTTTTTCCGCCAAACGTCGATAATATGTAGGACAACTTTGGAGTTTCTCCAGAAGTCCCTGCTCCTACTGCCTCAAGATGCCACTCATTCCACGGCAGAGACTCCGGGTGTAGGAGCTTCTTTGCTTCTCCTCTCTTCTTTCTCTCTGACCCTCCCATTTTGAGGTAACAAAGTTGCAACATTTCAAAGTGAACAAGTTGCAAAGCAAAAAAAGATACCATAATTTCTGTTGGTCAAGTTTTGCACCCTTCATGTAAAAAAAACAAAGACATTCCAAATGTCCGCAGAATGGCATTTGAGCCCGCTAGCTAGGGAGTTCGAGTACAGTACAGTACCAATGTAACCCACCTGACCCAGACAGCCCCGCATTACACCCGCACTCAAACCAGGGTCTGCAGAAAGAGAGTCGAAACTTGAGGTTTAGGGTTCGGTCGGTAAACCTCTTTTTATGACACCTTGAGAGTCGCACAGGATTGTGGAAGTGGTCATTAGTCTGTTCTTTGGTTGGTTGGGTAGTTTTTGTTTCATTGCTATAAATTTTATTTGCTTACACCAAAACTACTGCTAAAGATGAGTCTGTGTTTTGGTTGCTGTTTATTGATTGATTTGTTTGTTAATTTGTTTCTCTGTAATTTGTAGGATTACGCACAAACTAGGGCCTTAGGCAAGAGGTATTTTTTTTTTGCTGTACACTGTTTGGTTAGTGAATTTGTTAGTTGTTTTTTGGGATGAGTGGGTAGCATTTGCTAGCATGGAGTATCCTTTTAAGCATCCCTGAGACACTGTATTTTGTCCGGGTAGTCGAGCTTCCTCCCATTAATGGAATGTGAGTGTGAATGGTTGTTTGTTTATACGTCCCAGTTGATTGGTTGGTCTTGCCCAAAGTCTGCTGTACTGGGATTGGCTCCAAGTGACCCATGATCCTGTGACCCATGTAGAAAATGGATGGTTGGTTGTTAGTTTCTTTGTTAGGAGTGTATTGTAAGACTACTGTATTGGCTCTTATGAAACTGTGCAGGTATACAGTACCTTATATTGTAGCCAGTGAGTATATAGGCTGTATTATTTCCATGCCTGTGCTCAGAGCTACATATTACCCACTGATCATTCCGGCGGAGGACTTTTTCTATGCCTTGTCAGACACATCCGGAATATTACCACAACTCCCGGATGTAGCCCTCATAAATCATTGGTGGCCTGCAGGAGAGGGGGATCACGTTGCAGCGCGGCACGGAAGCAGTTGGCAGAAGCATTGCACTTTTGCTAACGATAAGGTGCTCCATTCCGAGCACGCCACTGGCGGGGAGTAGATTATTAGTACAAGTGAGATCAGAGTGTAATTAATAGTGTGTGAGTTAAACCTATGACATGCCTCTCCTGCTAGCCGCCACTATCTGATGCGAAGTAGAAAGGACGGAGGGAAGGATGTGGGTGGAGAGCAGAGCACTGTGGGTGGCGGTGGCGTGGAGGACGCAGCAAAGAGCAAAGCTCTTCCCCGCCTTGCCAGGGCTCAGTATTGCTCTGTCTCTTCTTATTAGGAAGCTAATGCAACTGTCTGTTCTCATACTGGAGAGCAGCTTTTATTCTTTCTCTCTCTCTCCTTCCATTCCTCCACCACCTTTTTCTATTGCACTAATCTGTGCCATGGCAGCAGATGATAAGACGGTGCACATTCACTTAGTCTGCTGCTGCTTGCAGCAACTTTGCACTGCAGGATGTGAAGAAGGGAGAAAACTTTTCCAGGTGTATTTTATTTTGTCTTTTTTTTTTTTTTTTTGCCCACAAAGTTCCTGTTGTACTTTCTCTACGGGTTTCCACGAAGGGTGCCCGGCAAGAGCGAGAAAGAAAAGGTGGTCTTTGTTTCCAAGCACAAAGAAGCCCCAGTTTTAAGGCCTTTGAAGAGCACAAAGTGTCGGAGCTTATGGAGGTATTGTTCAGGGCCAGGGAGAGTGAATTTTAGAGCCAATTCAAATCCAAGGGCTGAAGTTTTACTCGAGAAGATCAAACATGTCTAACTGGACCTTGAATGCCAAATTAAAAGCCCCTAGGCCAACAAAGATTCACAAGTACTTTGTAGATAATTCTGATGTAAGCCCGCTACTATTCCACCTGAAGGCCCTTTAAAGTATTAAACACTCACATGTTTTTAATAACCGCCTGATTTTGCATATTTGGAAGGGAATGACTTTGTTTTAAGATTATTACAAGCTTGCAGTTTGTTAATTAGGGTAAGGTGTTTTACCTTTTTTCAGTACAATAAATTTGGTGCTGCTAAGCAGATATAATTTTGATATTGATCTTTGTCCTCAGAACTCTTACATTCTTATTTGCATTTCTGGGCAAATCTTCCCATGATAATCCGAAATTCTTGTTCAACTTCATTCATTGATTTAAAATACTGGGTGTCAAAAGACGCCACTGATGCCTGTTCGCTGGTCGGTATTTTCGGTTGTTCTGCAGGTAGTCCTCGGGTAACGTACGAGATCTGTTCAGATAAATGGTGTCAAAAATATAACTTCTATTATGTTTGCCGTAACACAGATTAAATGATACGTACTGTATCTAATGTGGAAATAACGGTGACCGTGTTCCGGTTTTATTTGTACTGTTGGGACTGTTGTTGCACGCCTACCATGACTACGGAATTTCCAAACAAAGACAGTCCTACTAGTTTCACTTTAACTTTGTTTTGCATGCTTCTACTGGACGAGTCTGCCTCACTGCCAGTGACATAATGGAGGGGAAAGTTAAATAGTTACCCAAAAGACCAAAGCTGGCCTTGGCTTTCATTATTGTGGAACGATACAAGTATATTATATATATATATATTAATCACCGGAACGCCGGTACTAAACTGATTGGAGACACGTGACTTATTGGGTCAAGACTTGGGTCATGAGATTTCCAGGCCCTTTTTGGGGGATTGAGCTGATATTAGTCGATCCCTCCAGCAGAGGCACCATGCACACGCCCGATATCTTTTCTATCAGCGTCATTGTGACGCCATTGTGTCTTGCTGACATTCCTTGCCTCTGTATCTTTTTCTCTGTGTCACTTCTCCATCTTTTATAAGCGTACAGCAGCGTTGCAGCAACAACACCCAGTAATTTTGTATTTTAGGTGGTCAGTCCAGGTTAAATGATGTCTTTTTCACAACATTATTCAAAAGAAAAATTACTTTTCTTTGAGATTACAATGGACACAACAGATCTAAACACTCTTATGCCTTGTTACGAATCAGTCAATCAGATTGTTTGACATCAAGTTGCATGACACCCCTCATAAGTAGTGTAGTCCATCAACTGTCTGTGAGCTGAGACCCGGTCAGATTTTAATGATGAGAAATTCCGTTACTTAAGTCACGACTTTGACTTCTCAAAACAATATGGGTTTCAAAGAGTAATACATATCATTCATTCATTCATTTTCTACTGCTTTTTCCTCACGAGGGTCGCAGGGGTGCTGGAGCCTATCCCAGCGGTCTTCGGGCGAGAGGCGGGGTATACCCTGGACTGGTCGCCAGCCAATTAGAGTAATTTACATTTACATCACAAAAGTGCCTTCTCAAATCACACAGCCTTACTTTCTGTGATGTCATATTAATACATGCTATTGGCTGTCAATTGTTGTGTGTGTAATGGCGATGCATCCACTGTGACATCACAGCCATCTTGTTTATGTATGTGTTTGATGGCCCTCCTGTGTTTTTGACTTGTGGGATCCTATAGAGCAGCTACATTCAATAACCAGCACACAAAGCTTTATAGTTCTTCCAGAATCTGCACCTATTCAGCTCTATTTCTTTGGTTCCCATGAAAACGGTCTATTTTAATGTAGTCCACTCACGGCCCGCCTTGAGGCACACACCCACTCCGTTGTAGGTGGTTGGTCACACTCCCGCGTGCATAGAAACACTTCCGATTTATTCCTCTAACTTTGATAAACAGTATAAGAGTTGATAATAAATGTAGATTATCTTTTTAAAATCACTTTTAACATACAGCCAATCCGATACGGAAGTAGAGACTGGACAGTCCCAAGTTTCTCAAGAAAAGAGTTGGTGGAAACGCCCACTTCAAGACGTCTTTTAATGGTAAATGACTTTGGCATTTTAGCGTTTTAGCATGATCTAAACATGGTATGTCCCATTGATGCTTTCTGCCTCCTCCCACTAAGCCCCGTGTGTAGCCGAGATCCCATACATTCTTAAATATTTCAGCCATTTTCCATACAGGCGAGACCAAAGGCGGTGTAAATATCAAACTTACAAACTCGACTGGAAGGAGCTAAAGATCACCACACTCGACTTATCAGTGTATTTCTCGCCAAGAACAAGTTCTCCTGATTTTCCTTGCTTTGGGTTTGTTTGGGGAGCGCCAATCTGATGATCGCTGAAGTGGAATTTCAATGTTATTTCTGAGCTTAAGCAATTCAATCCTGGAGCAACTCCCTGGCTCTCGGGCTCTTATTTCTGATGTGATGGGGAGCGAAAAGCCAGAGATGCTCTGTGGCAGCGGCGCTCACTCAAGCACTATACACAACTTGTGGGCGCGTACCAGCGATGTGAGGTATTTCACACTGAAATGAGCTTCAATATATTGTAAGGCGCATTGTCATTAATCGCTCAACCATCCTTTTAGGCAGCCACAATCCAATTTGTGCCCAGTGAGCTAGGTTTTATATTCAAAGATATATATATACAATGAGACTGCTGCAGTACTTTTACTGAGAGTACATGTGCTCATATTATCATATTACCATAACGGGCTTCTTCTGGATTCTTTAATTCTTATAAATGTCACTATTTACATTTAGCAAAAATCAATTTGATTTGACATGAATGCTAAAATAAAAAGTCGAAATGTCGCATAAATGTATTAAAGCCATTCACCACCCGATGATCGAACCAGCAACCATCAGGGTGTCCACTCTATGTAATGTTAAATGTAAAATGTACCTTTAGTCACTCACAAATGGCAGGTGAGTTCAAGATGGCAGACATGCTTGTTTTGGGTGCGGTGTGAAGGAAAGTGGGCAGGGGGCGCTATAGGTTGCTATAGGTTGACATACAATATTGATCATTGGCCGATCGATCAGGGCATCCATACTTATGTTCCTTTTTTTGAGTCACTCCTCCCCCACCCACTTCTTTACTTTGGCCACTATTTGACAGTGATTCCACTTTAAAATGGTTATTTAACATAGAAGAACAAGAAGTCGGCTGCACGGTGGTCGAGTGGTTAGCGTGCACACCTCACAGCTAGGTTCAATTCCACCCTCGGCCATCTCTGTGTGGAGTTTGCATGTTCTCCCCGTGCATGCGTGGGTTTTCTCCGGGTACTCCGGTTTCCTCCCACATTCCAAAAACATGCTAGGTTAATTGGCGACTCCAAATTGTCCATAGGTATGAATGTGAGTGTGAATGGTTGTTTGTCTATATGTGCCCTGTGATTGGCTGGCCACCAGTCCAGGGTGTACCCTGCCTCTCGCCCGAAGACAGCTGGGATAGTCTCCAGCACCCCCGTGACCCTAGTTGAGGATAAGCGGAACAAAATGAATGAATGAAGAACAAGAAGTCAGTTTGAAGCACATTTAAATTAATCGGAAGATAACAAAGACTCATGAACTCCACCTCCAGACTCCGGAGGGGTTTTGAAAATAACAACACAGCCGAGACAAAAATCCATTTCAAGTAAGACAACGAGCCGCTCTGCCTTTATTTAAAAGTTGATATGTTTGAGATCAGCGATGTGGAAGGAGGAAGTTGTAGTTCTGCGGCAGTTGTGGCCTTTCAGATATGGGATGGCCTCAAAATGCGAGGTCGCCCCCGTGGTCCCGTGGGAGCCCTGACGAGCGCTGGGGAAGAGAAGGTGGATCAAAGCATCACAGCGGGATGAGCAGAATTGAAAAGACAGGTGCACCGCTTCCATCTCTCCGGGTTGTACATTCGCCTCTTGGACTTGAGTGTGTGTTTCTGTGTGTGTGTGTGTCGCTGGTCTTTCTCTGTTTCCACCAACAAGAAAAAGCTTTTCAGATACCAAAAAATTTGGGGCATCTATGCAATTTTGATTGTTTTTCTCCTCTTATTGTACTTACAATGACACACAAATGTATTACACCTTCATCATTTATGACTAATACGTTGCCACTTGGCATTTGTAGCTTTAAAAAAAATACACATTTAAAAAAAATGCTGTTTTGTGGTTAAAATATTTAATATTTATATTAAATATTTAATATTTAGAATATGTTACAGTTAGATTATTTGTAGTTTAAAAATGCATAATTAAGCATTTTTTTGCCTAAATTAACAAAAAATTAGCTGACATATCAATGGAATGGGGCTGCACGGCGGTTGAGTGGTTTGCACGCAGACCTCACAGCTAGGAGACCAGGGTTCAATTCCACCCTCGGCCATCTCTGTGTGGAGTTTGCATGTTCTCCCTATGCATGCGTAGGTTTTCTCCGGGTATTCCGGTTTTCCTCCCACATTCCAAAAACATGCTAGGTTAATTGGCAACTCCAATTTATGAGTGAATGGTTGTTTGTCTATATGTGCCTTGTGATTGGCTTGCGACCAGTCCAGGGTGTACGAAGACAGCTGGGATAGGCTCCAGCACCCCCGCGACCCTCATAAGCGGTAAAAAAATGAATAAATGAATGAATCAATGGAATGGAGTGGATAAATAAGAAAAACTATATGGCTATTCCTTTCCCAACAATTAACCGTGATAAACGAGTGATTACCGTAATGCTAAAATGTAAATAGCATGCAGTTTGACCCTGGAACTGATTATTATTATTATCAATACTTTTTATTCCTTTGGAGAAAAATGGCAACCAAACCTGTGCGCACTCTTTAAACCCACTGCCAGTGAATGCATCTCAGCTAAGCAGAACTTTTGATGGATTGCTTCACAATTCTGTGATCAGCTCTGCGTTGACAAATGAACATGTTTGCCCAATAAATAAGACATGTTTGACAGATTAAACAGTAAGAGAAAGCAACATTTAATTGCACGGCGCCTGGAGCTAAAAGCTAGACAACAAATAAAGCACATAAACTGAAACATTGTTCACTAACTCTGGTTTAAAGGGAGCAGAGGATGGAGGATGCACGGGCGGATAGATGTCCCTCACACTTACGGGACAACAGGGGACGTGTTTAAAGCTTATAGATCCCCACGGCAATAGTTTCCTGACAGGAAGAAGCCTCCCTGCAGTTCTGCTTCAAGTGCGCTGAAGGACTAGTTCCTGTTTCCTGTGCTTCAGCAGGAAGCCAAGCACACGATGCAGGGCACATTTTGTCGTGTGCACGCACCAGCACTGACAGGGAGGGACGCCAGCATGGGAGCTTGCCAGGGGCCCGGAAACTTCCGTGCATCAGTGACCCACTCCGAGGCTACGTGGATTGCTGACAGGGAACGGCGGCGCAACATGACGATTATTTGATATTTTTCCTTGAGGTTCTTATGAAATACGGTCACTTTGTGTGACCTTTTATGCAGTTGTGTGGGCTGCACGAGTACTGACAAACACGAGGAGTACAGATTACAGTGGGATCCTTCAAGTTGAAGTAGTAGAAATCAGATTTTTGGCAAAAATGGTGTCTCAAGTCACAATGAAGTTTTGGAGTCCTTTAGAAAAGACGCGCTCAAGTAGCTGTGGGACCCACCGTCAACCCGTGTACATGATTTCCTGTTTGGCAGAGAGTAATATCGACTTGTCGCTTTCAGATCAAGAGCACTCTTCGAAGAAAGCTGAAGATGCTGCTCCTGTGACTTAAGCTTGGCATGATATACAAACAAACTTTGCTGGTCAATTTCCATGAAGATATGAACAGAATCCCATTTACTATTAAAAGAAAGACCCATTTTCTGTGGGTCTTTCCATGGGCCGCCCAAAAAAAATCATAAGGTAACTTTGCGTGTGTATTCTGAAGGGGATTTTTTGTGAAGCGTGTAAAATATGCCAGGCATGTCTCTTGTTGGCCTGTAATGTATTGGTGGTGTTCAACATTATTTAGTTGTTAATTAGCATTAGTGTTGTTTGTGCATTTAAACACATTTTTATTCATTTTATTCATTCATTCATTTTCTACCGTTATCCTCACTGTCTTCAGGCGAGAGGCGGGGTACACCCTGGACTGGTAGCCAGCCAATCACAGGGCACATATAGACAAACAACCATTCACACTCACATTCATACCTATGGACAATTTGGAGTCATTTTGTTTATTTATTTTGTTAATGTTGAATATCAGGGAAATTATTTTGTACTTTATATAAGTTTTAATTGGCATGCTTTATTTCTGTATGATTCATTTTATAGGCTTTGGATGGAGCTATTGTCTGCCGAGACCAAATGTTAGCAGGGAAGATAGAAAACCATCACATGCTTTTTGTCAAAATAATTTAAAGTGGGGCTGCTAAAGTGGTTAGCACGCAGGCCACACAGCTAGGAGACACGATTTTGATTCCACCCACGACCATCTCTGTGTGGAGTTTGCATGTTCTCCCCGTGCATGCATGGGTTTTCTCCGGGTACTCCGGTTTCCTCCCACATTCCAAAAACATGCTAGGTTAATTGGTGACTCCAAATTGTCCATAGGTATGAATGTGAGTGTGAATGGTTGTTTGTCTATATGTGCCCTGTGATTGGCTGGCGACCAGTCCAGGGTGTTCCCCGCCTCTTGCCCGAAAACAGCTGGGGTAGGCTCCAGCATCCTGTGACCCTTGTGAGGAAAAATCGGTAGAAAGTTATTTGTGTAATTTGAATAGAATTTGTCCAATTTGTGTTGCCGCTTGTCATTGAAGGGTCATGATGAGTCCCATGGCTCCATGGAATTTGTATCCAATTACTTGCCGGGTGGCGCTCTTGAACCAAGTCATCCCTGCCTCCGATGTAATTTCCAACATTCCTTCGGAGAGCATTCCAAATGGCGCCCTCACACCGACAGGTCCGTCGCACCGTGCCAAGGAAGCTCATTAGTGCGGCTTTGTCATGTGGCTGTTTCATGTCCGTCATTCTTCTGACCTTTCCTTGGAGTGCCTCAGGGCCCTCTGCACTCAGAGTGGGTCCAATATTGTGTCCCTGTCACTCCGATGTGCCACTTGGGCTTGAGATTGATGCTCTTTTAGTCTGTCAGGCCCACGTTCAGCTTTTTGTGGTGGTGATCCTTCCGAGCCTCACTAAAACCTTCTTCCGGTCCGCTTGTGGTGATTCATGCACCTTCTGTTCAGTATGGACGTTGTTATTCAAATATGATATGGATATTTTACAGCGGTCAGTGGGATCACTTCAATATTTTTTGTTTTTAAATTTGGGACTGTGATCATATTCTCTGTTCTTTTGCTCCTTCCTGTTTCCTTTTATATTCTATAATTCAAAGCCAAAGGCGAGCCTCAGAAAAAAACTAAGAGGAGCTCCTGCATGAAGATGTGATGTCGAGGACATCTTCACCCGACAGTGACCTGCACATCAGGGCCTCTGGTCATTCACTCTAATCAAAAGACGTTATGGTTGTCACCTCTATTTTAATTCCGTTACACTTTTCTCCTTTTTGCTTCCTTTTTGACATCTTGTTTGGCTTTTTTTATACACTCCCTTACATTTTGGGTCCTAGAAAAGAAATGAAACCTTATTGGTGTGAATGTGTAAAGTCATCGCTCGTTTAGTGTGGTTAATCCATTCCAAACCAGACCGGGATACCTGGAATTCTGCCATAGTAATGAATGGAATAGTTTTTTTTATTTCGAGCATTAAAAAAAAAAAAAACTATGACACATCGTTATCGTCCCCTTTACACTCCTGTTATTAGTATACACCACATTGCTGACATACAGAAAGAGTTTAAGTGTTTTTGTGCATGGAAAACTAGAATAATTCTTATAATTCTGCTGTTTTTGTACATTTTGTTTATTGTCTAATCTTCTATAATGGATGGATGATGAAATCCGAAGTTGCATAGCATTTAATTGTCATACAAGTATCAAAATAATTCTCAATCAAATCAACAAAAGGCTCATTTTGTAACTTTTTAAAGCATTAATTGCCATACAAGTGTAAAAATAAGTTGGCTTTGGTCAGAGTAAAAGAAAAAAAAACAAATACTGAAGCGTTACTGCTTTGAATATTTAACAAAAGCCAAAGAAAGCGACATTTGTACAGAATGTCATTCCAATTTTATTATTATTTTATGATTATTATTTTTCGGCATAGTGGCTCCTGACTAGTAAGGAGCTATTGAAGCCCCCCCTCGTGTAAGGCGACTACAGTGTTATTGGATTGCTAATGCGTTGATCCTTGTTTGACTTTGATGTGAGGTGGTTTTGTGTTGCTAGGTAACTGTTCTGACTTGAGCATCAGTGACTATGCACGTGAGCCGGTGCCTTATCTGCACCCCAGGGAGTGAAGAGTCAATCGATTGGCTCTCTCTCTATATCGGGACCTTTGCCATGAACGTGCTGGAGGAGGTTTTGTAGTTTTTTTTTTAACTCATGCCACATCCACATCATCATTATTGGTCATTTTTTTGGAGGTGTTTCCAGTTTCCCGCCATGCAGGTGTTTATCTCATTCAGACTTCTTGGCAGCTTCCCCTCGCTCCATTGTTTGTTTTGACACAGTGTCATGTATTGTTATGTGACAATGAGTCCTAGCGATTGTTTGATTGTCATTGTTAAATCTGTTTCTGCTTCTGACTTAGTGAAGGACAGCAGACGTTGAACATTGTGTGTTATGCCGACACATTAAATGCAGCATTAGCCCACCGATATTGTGATTTGTTTGTTTCTTTCACTTTTTTTTGTACAAGAGTCAACATATAGAGGTCAAAGTCAGGATTCAATATTAAAAACAGAATATTTCCATAGTTAGAGCATATAAAACCTGTTAGATTTGAAAAATATGGGTTTTTAGTTGAGCTATGTAGACATGAAATAACCCAATAGTCACTTTTCACTCATTTTTCTTTGTTTGGTAATGGTTTAATTTCATTTGATCCTGCATTAGATTACAATTGAATGCATCACATAATCAGTTCACAGTTCCACATGTCCAAAAGGAGTAGGAAGAAGCAAAGCATATTAAATCCTACCCCTCCATCTGGTACTTTTACAATCAGTAACTGTTACATTTGTTCACTTCCTGCTTTCCCAATATAGTTTAAGTTTTTTTTTTGGCATCACATTGTGGAGGCTATGAGATAATGGCAGGGATAGCAAGCTATCGAGTATACTTAATAAAATTAATAAAAATAAAATATAGTATTTCAAACAGTGTAGGGAAGAAGGACAAAGAACATACCACTTCCACACACAATGGGAGGATAACCTTGTTTTCATTCACCCTCAGCCTTGGCCTGCCAGCTAGGCTCTAATGGCTTGGTAGCCAGTCTCCATGCACAGTGGAAGGTAATGTAATTTAATGTCATGTCTCTTAATATTACCAATGCCTAGAGACCAGAATACTACATATAACATATAACCTGTTTGGACTAATAATAGGCCGTAGTCTATTCAGTAAGCAGATCATAAATTAAGTAATTATGTTTTGAAAAACTGTAATATCGTGAGGGAGCGATATTGGAAATAAGGATGACTGTACATGTATTTCTATTTTCCACGACCCCACTCCACTCCACTGTGGCCACAGTCATAAGGTGGTTATTTTGACCGTGAGACTGTGCCGAGGAATATCTGAAGACTGATTTTTCACCGCTCTTATGGACTGATGAGATGAGATGACTCTTGACGGACCAGATGGATCGATAACGGCCACAGAGCTCCACTTCCAATCAGGAGGTGGGCTACCTGTCTGGGCTGCTGCTATTATTAAAGATGAGCTACCTTTTTTAGCTTGAAAATTGACTCAAAATCAACTCCCGAACCTACTAGGAGTTTTTGTAATAAACTTTTTCTTCAAGCAGCGGTGTAGGACAAAGTCTGACAATGATTGTAGTCGCAGTCCACTACATAGTCGCCTTGCTCATATGACCTAAAGTTGAGAAGCAATGGTTTCTTCTGAAAGGGGGGATTTATGGAGAAAGACACGGGTCTACCCGTCTGAACAGCGTCTGAGAAGCTGTGCTTGTTGCTATACAAAAGGTTCATGATCAAGGAAGTACAGACTCCAAGGATGGGAAGGTTTTGTACAACCAAACCAAATGCCAGCTGGTGCAGCTGTGTGAAAGTACGTTGGGAAACTTGACTCCCTGACACCTTGTGTCGCGCTGGACTTTTAGCACTTTCGATTCTCCACCCAAGTGGGTTACTTTTATCCAAAAGGATGACTATATTGATCAGAAAGATTTATTTGTACATTTTGACTTAATTCTTAATTCTCACTTGAATAGATGAATATAAACAAGTAATGGTTTAATTTCATTTGAACATGCATCAGATTACAATTGAATGCATCACATAATCAGTTCACAGTTCCACATGTCCAAAAGGAGTAGGAAGAAGCAAAGGTTATTAAATCCTACCCCTCCATCTGGTACTTTTACAATCAGTAACTGTTTGTTCACTTCCTGCTTTCCTAATATAGTTTTTTTATTTTTTATATTATTTTTCTCACATACCAAAGTAGGAGGTGATATGAGCATCCAATCACATAATGGGTACCATAGTAAGTGTCAATATAGTGATATGTATAGCACATCATGACTGGTTCAAGACTCTTCATCCTTGTATTTAGCAAACATCAACTGCTTGTATTGTTTCTTGAATTGGCTCATCGTTGTGCATTGTTTGATTTCCTTACTCAATCCATTCCATAGTTTGATTCCACATACTGAAATGCTATGGCTAGCATAACGTAGTCCTAGCATAGAAGTGTTTCAAATGTACTTCTTCCCTGAGATCATATTTCTCCTCTCTTGTAGAGAAGTATTGGATGACATTTTTAGCTAATTGGTTATTTTTAGCCTAATGCATTATTTTAGCTGTTTGAAGATGAACTATATCAGCAAGTTTAAATATTTGTGATTTTAGAAATAAGGAGTTAGTATGTTCTCTATAGGCGGCATTATGAATTATCCTTACTGACCTTTTTTGCAGTACATTTGTCCCGCATCCCCCTGGGCTTGATCCAGGGTCCGCAGAATGAGAATCAAGACTTTTTGTTTAGGTGGGTGAGTGTGAGAGATTTGTTAAGCCTCGCTCCCTGACACCTTAAGGGTTGTGCTGGATATGGAATATTAGAATGCCTTATAATTGTGGACACAATGTAAATGAGATTAAGGTTTTCTTGTATGGAAGCACCGTTTTAATTGTGTTCTCTTTGTGATGAACTCCATTGGGCGACATCCTCTGTCATTTAGAGGGGGACAGTCCATCAACCCCTCAATGGTGGTAATGCCCAGTCTTAATTGAGATGGCTTTGAAGGAAAGAAGGGTGTTGCCTTGACACCCTGTGCACTGTGCTGCTTCTGTGTATCACACCAGTCACGTACAAGCACCCCGCCACCGCCGCCATGACACAACACTGACCCGTGATGCATGGCCACATTAACGCCACTCTCATGTCATATAGCAGTCAGGGACAGAGGGAAACCTGCAGGAGACCCAAACTGGATTAGGGGGCGTACGTGTGCCTAATAAAGTTTAATGGTGGGTGACACTGTTAGATGGCCTGCTGTAATTGTGTGCATGCGTCACCCGTCGGTGCCTCGCAGCCACAGAGTCACATTTAAAACAGAGCAGGGCAGCCTTTTGTTATTTTATCCCGGCTGTCTTGGAACATACAGCGTGAAGCACTGCTAGACTCCCCTGTTGTAAAAGTACAATTTCCTTCTTTTCACTGGGCTGAGAGTGGCCTTGGCTTATCTGAAGCCGGCTGATAAAATTACTGGAAAAGCCTTGTTGTCGCGGGACTGATAATATCGATGTACTTTGTCTACTTACGCCTGTACCGTAATGCTAGCACATTTGTTTTGCACAATCTGGAGGTTGTTGAGTTGGTTCTAGTTTTGTGTGGAAAATGGATTCTAATTTGTGGTCATTACAGTAATAGTAAGGAGTTTACATATCATTAATTTTGGAACCTTGTTTGAACCCACCCGACATCCTCAGCATCCTTCTTGTCGTTACGGCCAAACATGTCATTCTTTGTCTTGTCTGACCATTAAACATTTGTCCAGAAGGTACCTGACTCTTGGTCTACACCGTCACAATCCATGGGAAATTAAAACTGGCTTCACTGTAGACAATGGCACTGGTTTCCTTTTGGTATTCTTCCAGACTTTGGCGAAGTGCTGATGCTATTGTTTGAACAGATGATCTTGGAATCTGCAGTTGTTTAGACAGGATAGTTTAGTTGTCCCTTTAGTTGCCACTTTGCACTCCGACTTCTGCAGACTCACTCAATCACAGTTCATCCAATCACATCGTGACTTCTTGCTTTTTGTGTGTTTTTTGTCCAAAACATGCATATTTAAGCAAATTATATATGTTTTTGATCTAAATTCAACACTTTTAAGTATACAAAAGGCTTTAGGAAGTCAAATCACAATATAAGGCATTCAAAAGACATACTGTATTCACCCATTGAAGGACAAAGGCCTAGTATAGACATGTATGTATATCTAATATAGCATCACCATGTGGTATTTTTGCAGGTTGTGAGTAAGAACTGTGTGTATGTGTGCAATTCTTATCTACAGATAGATAGATAGATAGATAGATAGATAGATAGATAGATAGATAGATAGATAGATAGATAGATAGATAGATAGATAGATAGATAGATAGATAGATAGATAGATAGATTTATTTCTTTATTGTCATTGCACAATAACACAGCAGTGAAATTGCCAACAAAGTGTCGTTGCCTGGCTCCCGTATAATAATAATAATGTGGAGAATAAATAGATGACATCAAATATGAAGAACAATGTACGGCGTAAACAGTAAATTGCACAAATAATTAAAATAATTTGGGATAAATAATAATAACTTAAAGTTTATGTGAGTCTAATATTTCATACATACACTACCGCTCAAAAGTTTGGGATCACTTGGAAATTTTTTCTGGCCATTCTGAGATATGGCTTTTTCTCGGCAAACCTGCCATCAAGTCTGAAGTCCTGAAGTCGCCGCTTCACTGTTGATACTGACACTGATGTTTGACGGCTACTATTTAGCACAGCTGCCAGGTGACGACCTTTGAAGACGCATCTTTGTCTTAAAATACATACTCTCAGATATTTGTCTTCTTGCACAGTTGTGCATCGTGGCCCCCGACTACTTTTTGTATCCTTGTTAGACCCAGTTTGTGCTGCTCTCTGAAGAGAGTAGTTAACAGCATGGTAAGAGATTTTAGTTTTAGTTTTGATTTTTAGTTGTTTTTCTAACAATCAATTAGCCTTATAAAATTATTAGTTTGGATGAGAAGCCATACCAGGAGATTGATGCAGAGAACTGATAGTTGTTGGTAGTAGGCCTCTATGCAAAAATGTAGCTCCTTCTTTGAAAATTGTTTGTGAAATGGATAAAAATCTTTGTGAAATGCATGAAAATTGCCAGGTGACGACCTGTGAGGTGTCTTTGTCTTAAACTACACACTCGCAGATATGCATCGTTTTTCTGTCCTTGTTAGACCGAGTTTGTGCTGCTCTCTGAAGGGAGTAGTTAACAGCATGGTAAGAGATTTTAGTTTTAGTTTTAGTTAATCTATTAGCCTTATAAAATGATGAACTTGGATTAGCAGCCATACCAGGAGATTGATGCAGAGTTGTTGTTGATAGTAGGCCTCAATGCAAAAATGTACATCCTTCTTTGAAAATCATTTGATTAATTTTAATTGTTTGTGAAATGGATAAAAATCTTTGTGAAATGCATGAAAATGTTTTTCTTTGGAATACAAAGAAATTTGCAAGTGATCCCAAACTTTTGAGTGGTAGTGTATATTATTTCTCTTACAATAGGAAGGCCTGGACAGAAAACGGAAGTCAAAAAAGTATCAATAAAGTCTTATTTACTGGTTATTTACTTGGTTTAAGTGAGTGTAAAGTTGATTAGAGGGGTGTTATTTCATGCCCAGAGAGCTCTAATCATGTTAAAACCATATTTTGAAGATTGTAAACAGGTTTTCTGTGCTCTCTTACGAAACTATTTGGTTGAAGAAATCCCACTTTGAAAATTAATTTATGATGGTGGAACCGATTAACCACGATGGAAACCCGCGTCGTCACTATATTTTGGGAATATTTCAGTTGACAGTCAATGATACATCTACACCAACATTTGCTCCAGTGTACATTTAAAGAGAAGCCTGCCAATGTGGACATGAACGATATTAGCGTGCGACAGAGAAGACAACAAAGCAGACGAAGGTTTAAGGGTCTGATAGTGGCTGTCGTCCAGCTAATTAGCCCAAAGGAAAGTGGGCCCGTGTCCACGGTGGTTCGCTTCGAGAAACCCGTCTCAGCGGGACGGCTGGAGGAGAGGCAGGGTGCTCCGCTTCAGCAGCCGCCAGGGTTCAAGTGAAATTAAGAAGAAACTAAAGGAGTGTTGCATTCCAAATCAGCAGGCGTGATTTCTCTCAAGGATGGTTATCGTATCATCATATGGACCTGAAGTTCTCTCAAGAAACATCCTGTTTTGCTCACACGGCTTTAAAAGACTTCATTCATGTTCATTTTTACTCCCTGGCAGCATTCCTGCTGGGGGAATGGAACACAAGCAGCAAATGAGCTAAGAGCCCACTTGGGAATAACCACATCGCCGACGGGCTGCGTCTGTAATTATGCATTTCGTTTGTATGTAAAGGACTTGAAAGCGGGAAAGGAGACAAATGCTCATTTTGAAAAGAAAGCCGACAGCCTTTTGAAAATGAAAACACTCCTCGTGATAAAAGTTTGCTTTTGGAGTGAAAAGAGCATCACTTAGCGAGCAGCGAGACCGGGGTTGGTCAAAACACGCCATGAGATATGTTTTGGTGTCATGATATGTATAAATATTGTAGCCTATCTTTCCATTCTCAAAGATGAAAAAAAAGAGTGGCGCTTTGTGCAGCTTCATGTCATGTCCTTAACCAGCTTGGAGAGCACTTTTTCCCTTCTGGCAATTCAGCTAAATTTGGACTGTGGCAGCGGCATCGTGGAGCAGATGTAACTCAGAGCTTCTTGGCACATAAACTACCCGAAAATGGCCATTAAATTCACTCATTTGAGGGCTCCGCATGCACAATAATGATCAGTCTTGTTGTCTCAATCCAACCAAACGTTGCTGGAGAAGTCCAAAATATCAGAAAATATCCAGGAACCACAGCATAAATCATCTCAGTGTTGACATTTTAATAAGTTTGCAGATTTCACATTTCCCTTCAATTGTGCAAAGGTAAAGACACGTTAAAGTTCAGCTTGCTCAAACGTGATTTGCTGCCAAGGCCAAGAAGTTAATTGAAAGTCAGAGACGAAGCTGAGCCGATCCGCCGCAAACACAGTCGACCTAATTGGATTGTGACAAGTGAGCTGAGGTAATTCCTGCAAGTTCCGTGACTCTTTGCTATGCCGAGTTCTATTTGCCAGCTACAGGAACCAGTAAACGGAACATGGTGATTGGTTTCGGATGACCGGCTCACTTCAGAGGCCCCACAATCAAACGCGACAAAATACTTTAGTCATGTTGTGAGTGAGGCTGCTGAAATATTACACCTATTCAAGGGACTATTTCTGTTTCTGCTGCGAGCTTCCTGTTTCCGCTATCTTTGTTGCATTTTATCACTAACTGTCAGCTCATATTAGCACCGCAATGAATCATTCATGAATCTTTTTCAGAATTTCTTTACACGTAAGGTACACATTCAACTGTACTGCATTGTACCGAGGGCCCTTTTGGTTGTCTTATTTAGCTACACAGGCTCTCATTTAGGTATGCATTCGCCATTCAGTAATTATGTCCCTGGACATTTGCAGATTTTGGTCCAAAAATTTGTAGTTTTTGGCAGAAAATACATCTCATTCACCCTAAGTCAGTAATAAGTCACACATACAGGCATACATGTTACATTCTTAAAAAAAAAATCTCACAATTTTGTCATTAGCCACGTATACATAGACCCAAATATTCCAATTGCATTGGATTTGCTCAAACAGAAAGAATGTAACCTTTGTATACACCTCATTCCGAAAGAAAAGTGCCAATCCGAATGAATATATAATCGGATTCCCAGGGGTGGAATATTCCTTTCCCCAATCCGATTGAGGTATCTTGTACCCATTCCAAATGGAAAGTTGTCAGGGTGCGTTCTTCTTCTGTTGTTTACTGGCGGTTGGCAAGCAGCTTTCGTGTGCATTAGCGCCATCTGTGGAACAGAATCTAAACCCTTCTATACGCCATTCATAAGTCCAATTTTATTAAAAAAAGAAAATACATATCTATATAAAACATGTGCCGAGCTTAATTATAAAATATTAGCAAGATTGAACTTTATCTTTTCCTGTTCCCGGGTGCGTTCTTTCAGCGAATGCTGAGATATGACGTAACACGCTGCTCCAGACGTTCTTCAGTTTTAAAAATGGAGGCGATCAATCGGCACTGGACTGCTGCGGAAAGTTTGTTTTTGATTCAAACTAAATTTCAAGATTGGACAAACGAAAAACTGGTAATACGGAGTTATTCCAACAAGTGAAAGAAAAACTCGAGGAAGTCGGTATCACGTGATGTTGGTGTTTACGTTTTACTGCGCATGCCCCATTTGACTATTCTGGTTGATTATAGCAGCGCATGTAGACAAGAGATTGGAATATTCCTTTTCATGGATACCATTGTTGAAAAGTCGTTCGGAAAGATTCCATTCGGAAAGAGGAAAAACTCCTCACGTAAACGTGGCTTATGATAATGGAGTTTTTTTGCAGCGTTGAGATTTTGCGTGTAAGTTATGTACAGAAATTCTTTATCGTGGTTTATTGGTTCCAGACTCAGGTCTTAGCATGTTGTTCCAGCAATCAAGTGTGGTGCTTGTGTATCTCACCAACCAATACAGTAACATAACTGACACCTATAGTGCCCAGTGTACAATACTACATATCACATTGTCTTTGAATGCAGCGTTTGAATATCTTGTATTTGTATTTTAGTTTACTTTGTAACTTTTATACTTGAAAATGCTGCTTTTAGCCAAAATATGTTTTTTTTTAATGAGTGACATTCAACCACAGCATAATTTATTAATGAATAGATATTTTAAAAAGTGTGATAAAAAAAATTGAATTGCTGTATATACTACTGCATGTAACTGCATATATTACTGCATATAACAATCCAGTGAGGTGAACACAAGTTAATATATGATTGATTGTATTGATTGTGTCTTCTAGTATTTTTCCATCTGTGAGTGTGGTGCAACTCTGGTTGTGCTATGTGAGTGTGTGTGTCACGAAGGCTTTATTAGACTGAAAATGCACTGATGAAAATGCCGTTTCACCCTCATAAAAACAAACGTGACTGTCAACTACTTTTCCGTCAGTGAGTGTTGTGCAACTCCGGTTGTGCTATGTGAGTGTGTGTGTCACAAAGGCTTTATTGGACTGAAAATGCGCTGATGAAAATGGTGTTTCACCCTCATAAAAACAAACGTGACTGTCAACACTCTTCCCTCCCGTTCCACTGCAGCACAGACTGTTTTGACTCAAATGCGTTCCTCATAACGTCGGCCCCACCTGAACTCTTACAAAACACACCTCAAACTCCCACAGAAGTCGCCTCTCGTGCTGCATGTTAACTATAAACCGCCGGGGCATTGTTATGCCCGCTGGACCGACCCCCGACTGTGAATGCCGAAAGCCTTCGCCGTTTGTCGCCCAACACAAAGAGGCGAAGACTATTCCACGTCGCTGCACAGCACTTCCTGAGAAAAACACCTTTGGTTTCAGACGAGACTCTACCCTCGTCTGCGTCGCTTTGTTTCTTCCTCCAGCGCTTGTTTAAAATTTAAACAAGGCAGACAATGCCTCAAAAGCTCAACCTAGCATGAAAGCAGAGGGAACACACACGAGGAGTCTGAAAGTGGAAACCCAAAGAGAAATTGAGGGAGAAAAATTCTCTGTTGCAAAGTGAGCTGTGACTTTGAACTGTTTGCGCATGTGTACATTATAGAGCTTGGGTTGCATGGGCTTGCCAGTGGAAAACTGTTTTTGTCAACCATAATATGACAATTCCCTGCTAATGCCTTGGGTTTTTCATTGTTGTCTTCCATAATTTCCTTGGTTTTTGGGTTCTATCACCACAGGAACATTTGAGCGTACAGTACACAAGTGGTTATGCATGTTGGCCACACAGCGAGGAGAACAGGAAGATTCTCTCCTTGGGCATCTCTTTGTGGAGTTCGCATGTTCTCCCTGTGCATGCGTGGGTTTCATTCCAAAAACATGCTAGGTTAATTGGCGACTTCGGGTGACTTTTTTCTTCGGGTACTCCGGTTTCCTCCCACATTCCCCCCAAAAATCTGGACTGCACAGTGGACTAGTGGTTACCGTGCAGGCCTCACAGCTAGGAGACCAAAGTTCAATTCCACCCTCGGCCATCTCTGTGTTGAGTTCGCATGTGTGGGTTTTCTCCGGGTATTCCGATTTCCTCCCACATTCCAAAAACATGCTAGGTTAATTGGCGACTCAAAATTGTTGAGTGTGAATGGTTGTTTGTCTATATGTGCCTGTGATTGGCTGGCGACCAGTCCAGGGTGTACCTCGCCTCTCGGCCGAAGACAGCTGGGATAGGCTCCAGCATTCCCACAACCTTAGTGAGGATAAGCCAGATGGAAAATGAATGGATGGATGATTCTGTGTCCAAACATTTCAGAAACTTACTGCAAAATACAGTGTGGGAAATAATGAGGGTTGTCTGATGGCCGATATTGGGCTAAAAATATCACGTCGTATCATATCAGTGTTGTTTTTTCTGCCAGTAATGATATTGGTGCAGGAGTGAGATCTCATCAAACTTCACAGTGCCTGTATCTTGCTCTTTGTGTGCAATGCTGGTCCTTGTAAATAGTAGCACTGACTATGAGAAACAAATACTACTTTCCAGCAACTGCAACGCGCGGCACGGGAATCAGTCCTTCACCTTTCATAAATTCATCAGTGACAATTGCATGCTTACAAGCACAGACATATACTATGCATGCATATAAACATGCAGACATACACACCTACATAGATACCGGTACATGCATACGTACATATGCACACTCACATTATATAAGTACTTCCCCACAGAACTAACTGATTTATTCATGGTGTTATTATGTTGTTTTTATTGTAGCGATGGTGTTGTCGGCAATGAGATTAATTGCAGTTCATTCATTCATTCATTCATTTTCTACCGCTTTTTCCTCACGAGGGTCGCGGGGGGTGCTGGAGCCTATCCCAGCTGTCTTCGGGCAAGAGGCGGGGTACACCCTGGACTGGTGGCCAGCCAATCACAGGACACATATAGACAAACAACCATTCACACTCACATTCATACCTATGGACAATTTGGAGTCGCCAATTAACCTAGCATGTTTTTGGAATGTGGGAGGAAACCGGAGTACCCGGAGAAAACCCACGTATGCACGGGGAGAACATGCAAACTCCACACAGAGATGGCCGAGGGTGGAATTGAACCCTGGTCTCCTAGCTGTGAGGTCTGCGCGCTAACCACTAGACCGCCGTGCCGCCATTAATTGCAGTTATTTTGATATTATTTTGTTGGGGCTGCACGTGCACATAGTGGTTAGCGCACAGGCCTCACAGCTAAAAGACCCGAGTTTGATTCCACCCTCTGCCATTTCTGTGTGGAGTTTGCATGTTCTCCCCGTGCATGCGTGGGTTTTCTCCGGGTACTCCGGTTTCCTCCCACATTCCAAAAACATGCTAGATTAATTAGCGACTCCAAATTGTCCATAGGTATGAATGTGAGTGTGAATGGTTGTTTGTCTATATGTGCCCTGTGATTGGCTGGTGACCATTCCAGGGTGTACCCCGCCTCTCGCCCCAAAGACTCCAGCACCCCCCGCGACCCTCGTGAGGATAAGCGGTAGAAAATGAATGATTATTATTTTGTTATATCTACGATGAACTTCATGGCCATCATACACCTTTGCTCTGTTGTTGTCATCTCGCTCTGTATTGTGCCCCCCCCCCCCCCCCCCCCCCCAAAAAAAAAGAGACCCAATACTTGAGCTTGAGATGGTTTATCTGGGTGGTTGCTGTGTGTGACTGAGCGTAAAGAGTGAATAGTGAATACATTACACAATGAGGGTTTTTTTTTATAAACTTTATTCCAAACAACTACAGAACAGTATACAAACCCAATGAGGATTTCTCTTAAGGATACTTAGGGATAATGACAGCAGCACTCGTTTCATGCTCGTAAATGCATTATCCGTAACGGATACTTGTTTATAGCGAATATCCGGCTCATCCCTAATTATCTGCAAATGCCAATCAAGTTCAAAATGAATGAGAGCGTGCAGCACCGTGACTGGTCTAATTATTAACTTTAACTTTAAGGAGTTTATGCAAACATAAATAAAGAAAATGTGTCCATGCTTCATGATGGATAAAAGTAGTTTTTTTGTGTTGTGTTCAGGCAATCAGGGACCCAGCAGATACTTTCTAAGAATGGGAAAGGCTATGTTCGACAAAATGAAGGGAATTGAAATGTTTACAACAACAAAAAAACAACACAATTTGAAAATAAATGATATTTTGTGCTTACATTTGCCAAGCACCCACAAGAAGTCCAATTCCCTTGGAATGAAATTTCATGAACTATTAGCATACTAAATGTAAATAAATACCTCTGTCAAAAACAGTGTCAGTCATGACTAAGAACTATTATCCTTGCAAAGATAGAATTTTTGATCAAGCTTCTGTAATGGGATTCTCAAATTCCCTCAAAATTCATCACACATCAAAATTAGACACACTGGCCGAGAACGACTTGTAAGACCCACAATGGACTCAAAGTCACACTCAAATGTTGGTTATTTTGGGCCTCTCTCAAAGTTCATGATCCATTGGGTGTTTCCATTGATTACGTGCACAATCACCTCCTGATTAATCAGGGCCCTTTTACCAACTCCCAGCGCATTGATTAAAGTCGTGTGCCAGACACATGATGGATTGGATCATTTACAAATCTACTTTGTAGCTTGTGGCTGTAAATGCAAGCTGTGGCTTTGTCCGCCCAACTGCTGGACACGAGTCCAGTGTTGGAGCCGTTATTGTACCACTGGGCCTCATTGTTGTCTTACTCACAACACATAAACATTGTCAAGTTGGAAGCAGGCATCTCGGCTCATTATTTGGCAAAATCAGCTGTGGTGCTTGAGTGGTTAATGTGTTGGACTTGAAAACCAATGGTATCGTCCTGCGCGGGTTTGAACCTTAGTATCTGTTTACTTACATCGTTCTGTCTTCTTCCAGTCACCTTTTGCGTAGATGGCAATGAGAGAATTTGGGATTACTACTGCTATTAGCTGTGATGGCCGAGAGCTTAAGGCGTTGGACCCGAAATCCAATGGGATCTTCCCATGCAGGTTCAAACCCTGTTAACTCTTTATGCTAGGAGTGCAGTTTGCTGTGTCGCCAATAGTGGCGCAGTGGCTCAAACTGCCTCCCAACTGGATCGTGGTGGCCCGTAACGGCGGCAAGAAAATTTCAAAATGTTAAAAAATTTTGTCGCGCCACTTGCATCAAGCAATCAGCGTGAAGTGTCCACCAAGTGGAACCAAATGTTGCAAACGTGGAACCAAATGTCGCCTATTGGAATCCACTGGAATGTAATGGCACGCGCCAAGTTGCACCAATGATGCTAGGAGTCCACTGGGCCGGCACCACTTGCCAGTGCAATTTGTTGTGTCGCCAATAGTGGCGTGCAGTGGCTCAAACTGCCTCCCAACTGGCTTGTGGTGGCCCGTAACAGCGGAAAGAAAATTGCAAAATGTTTAAAATTTTTGTCACTCTACTTGCATCAAGCAATCAACGCGAAGTGCCCACCAAGTGGAACCAAATGTCGCAAACAATCCGACTATTGTAATCCACTGGAATGTAGTGGCACGCGCCAAGTTGCGCCAATGATGCTAGAAGTCCACTGGGCCGGCACCACTTGCCAGTGCAATTTGTTGTGGCGCCTAGTGTCGCCAATAGTGCCGTGCAGTGGCTCAAACTGCCTCCCAACTGGCTCGTGGTGGCCCGTAACGGCGGCAAGAAAAGTTCTAAATATTAAAAATTTTTGTTGCGCCACTTGCAACAAGCAATCAACGCGAAGTGTCCAACAAGTGTAACCAAATGTCGCAAACAATCCGCCTATTGGAATCTACTGGAATGTAATGGCGCGAGCCAAGTTGCGGCAATGATGCTAGGAGTCCAATGTGCTGGCGCCAGTTGGTGCCAGTTCGCATCAAAGATTATGTGATTGGCGCATAGTGGTTTGCAAATGAATGTTTCGCTCGGCATGTTGCAGTTATTCAACGAGCCACTATGCGCCAATCACGTAATCTTTGGTGCGAACTGGCACCAACTGGCACCGGCCCAGTGGACTCTTAGCATTAGTTGCCATCCTCAAATGTAGGTCGTATTTAAAATTCTCTACAGCTCACGGTTATGGGAAGTTCATGATTCTCCCGTTCTTTTTTCCTTGACCAGGAATGGAATTAATTAAGTGTTATCAAAGAAGTCATTTTCAATACTGACAATTAAATGACAATTAAATGTGCACTTTAGCGATGTGAGTGTTCAGAATAAGAAAAATATGTGATGTGCAAGACAAGTTATTGCCATGAGGCCAGGTTTCACCTAAAGCAGCCTCATGATTTTTTTTTTTTCTCTCCAAAGACAAAATGGTGTCACATCCACTCTGCTCAGAGCTCAAAGTTTTGCAGCACTGGAAAAGTCTTTAAAAATGACAAGCCTTCTCACTCGGCCTCAATTAAATTGCATCACAGAGACAATGAGTTCTGCGGTGGCGCTTGGAGCGAACGGCATTAAGCCAATGAAAGGCTTGATGAGTACCACTGAAGCCCTTTGACTGAACCTCGGCGACTTCAGACTTCAGAACAAGTCCAATCACTTCAAAGTGTGAAATGGGCATAGAGCTTTACATATCAAGAGTCTCTGTTCATGCCATACAGTGCAGTGATTATTGAGACTGCAGCAAAAACATCTCATTCCGCTCGGTCAAATCACATCCTTGGAAACCTTTAATTACGATCATCTCCTCGGGCTAGAAAGACTTTCTCCTAAACCATTAACCTTGGACATTGAAGCCTCTGTTGTTCTAATTTCACTCTGTTTATCAAGGTTAATTGTTTTGCTGACTACACGTGCTCGTTATCACTACCAAGCTGGCTCACTTCCACAAACTTCAGCTGTGAACTTTGACCCTTAAGCCCTGATGGACGGCAGCTTGCAGTTTGGGAATACAAGTAGACCAAATCTGATGCGTTTAGTTTAAAGTGGTATCTTCAGCATTGGATGCAGTCTCCAAAAGGGCCATACATAAAGTATACATGAATAAACCTACATAAGGTAAATCCCTTGGTGCTGTGATGCTACACGCTACTGCCTTTTGTGCGGCTGGCACTAGGGTCCCACCGGATGTCCAATACCAGTAACTGGATGGTTGTTGGTTGTTGTCAAGTAACGCATTTTGGTGTGCTGCACTTCCTGCTGTGGGGAAGTTGCATCGGCCATACCCGAGTGTAATTGTGCACGCCTGGTGGCAATTACAATCAGTTGGGTTTAAAAGCCCAGCGTCGCCAATGGGATGCCGCTGGTTCATCGTGACGGACTCGTGTGTCCTCACCTGGGCTGTCATCTAAAGTTTTGTGCCTGATTGCTCTGTTGTCATAGAGGCTTTTTGCTTCCGTCCGTACTTGATATACAATATTACAATTATTTTTATGTATTTTTATGTCTCTGCATCCTGGGGGTCTAACCACCGACACCTTTGCAGCCATTTGCTGTCACAAAGTCCGACAGACAACAACAACAACTTGAAAAAGACCCAAACTATAGGTTCTGTATGTGCTGGAATATTAGCCCATAACCATTAAACAATGAACTTTACAGTACAGGTGGTCCTCGGTTTACAGTGTTCCATGTCACGGTGTTTCGTGGTTACACACGCTCCCCAATAAATTCATTATAAACTTAATTTTGGTCCATCAACATGGGGCTAGAACTAGTTACAGTTGCACAAAAATCACAAACACTACAGTACACATAACTTCTAGGGCGCTAAGTCCGAATTTACTATTGTAAATTATATTTTAAATTATATTTTTCTTCATTATTATTTAAAATTATTGTTAGGAAAATATGGTTTGTTATTGCACTTGTTTTGTGTCAATTAGCCGATTCGGTTTAACTAATTGAGGGTAGTGGCCTTGTCTCTTACACAGGTCCTCCATATGCTTATCACCTGATTCAAATATCCTTGGGTTTCTTGGCATGTTAGGCATGTGAGTCTGCCTATGAAGTAGGATTCTATATTAATAAATTAAATGTTTCTTTAGTTAGAACATAGGAAACATTTTAGGACTTTCTAAATATGTTTTTTTAAAACATTATTAGAGCCCTGTAGACATCCCCGTAGTCAACTTTACGCTCCTATTAGTCTTTGTTTACTTCACGTAACTTTTTCTTCCACGATATTAAGTTGGACTTTCCATGGCAGACGGTAAAATGTCACATTATTGATGCCTCGTGACCACATATGAATGCCACATATAACTTCAATATTTTTTTTACTAATAGCCAAACAAGAAACAAGTATGTATTTATTAATACATTTTTAAGATATTTTATATCTATATTTTTTCCAATCTGATACACGGCGGGAGCGTCTCGATAATCCATCGTGAGGTCAAACATTGTGATGGTTCGATATATCGTCACACCCGTGCAGTGTGACTGTACAGGAAGCTGAGTTGCCAAATTCAGGACATTGAGGTTGACTGCATTATTTTGTACTTTGAAGTACGCCAACAACAATTCAGAGCCAGTCTGCTTCGACATATGTTAAAATGAGCTTCTGTCAAGATGAGTCATCTACCTGCCGTTGCAAATGTGCCGCATCAGTCAAAGTTGAATGAACATCTAATGAACATCTCGCAGAAGCTACAAGTAGAGCGGGATTGTTGCACCCCCCCACCAGACGTAGGCATTTGAGACTGCTAGTGCCTTTTTGGCCTTCTCCGCAGCTCTTAATGGATGCGGCGTATTGTCGCTCATCTCAGCTCAACTTTAATTCTCGCTTTTTCCTGTAAGATGTGAAGAGCCTGACAGCGTTAAAAACTCATAACAGGCAGAAAGAGTGACAACATGGAGGAATGAAGACAGGAAGGAGAAATGTGGTCAAGTGAAGTTCACTGAAGAGAAAAAAAAAACATGTCAGCACATAGAAGCTTATTTTCCATGCAAATCCAGTTTGGTAGAAATGGATGCCAGAGAAGGTGATGTATAAGGTAATGATGGAAGCTTCTATGGAAGCATGAGTGTTGCCTTTGGGTTTAGTAGAAACAGGCAGTTGGCTTCCACATGCTCCTTTTGCACTATTTTCATAGGAAACTGTAAAAACAGGCCTCATTGACCACGCCACTCGGAGCATGACATGACAGCTAACCACAGCAATGGAGGACAACAAGGTTGTCTGTCTTGACCGTATTTAAGAAGACAGCACTAAAGCCTTAGGGCACAACACGGTGCCATTTTTGCCATTCCCCAAATTGCAGCTTTCTTTCTGTCCATGGCGTGTGCAAGTGCGACAAATGAAAACATTTTACCCAAACCTGACACTAGCAAAATCTATGAAAGACACATGTTGGCTGTACGGACGATGCAAGATGTATGGAAAGCGTAAGTTTGTCATGCCACCTGAAAAAAACGTAATCGCCTGTACAGTTTGCAGAAACTCTGCAGAGTCAAGGCAGAGCAATGGTTTAAGCCAATGTTAGCATGTGTATTTGTTGCCGTGGACCCTCAAATTTTACCAGTTGTGGTTAGAAATATTTTTAAACCGGGCTGCACAGGTACTGGAAATACTTGATTATGGAAAAGTAGAACTGTGGTGAGTTTTGTACAGGTACCCCGCATTTTAGCACAAGAACCGTGTTAATTGGTTGGGCTGTTTATTGGCACGTCTCTGCCATTTGGTGTTTAGTTTCAAAAAAAGCGATTGTGAATGATGAAGTTGTTAAAGTAGGTCCATATTAAGTGGTGTCCCACCATCAGACAAGCTTGTTGTCAATTTCAAAGGTTGGGCTGTGCTTGTTTGCAGGCCTTTTGGGTCCAACCGTGACAATGGCGTGCTGATGATCTGATCGTGATCGCAACAAAAGAATGCAGATGAACCGTGTCCTCCTGAGAATGCCAGTCTTGGCAAAAAGCCGAGTGACTTTTGCATTTCCCAAACAGACGGCAAAGAGCAGTTAAAAAAAAAATGCCATCTGGGCTCAAAGTGCAGCTGTGTATGTAAAAAAAATATATGTTTTCATTAATTAAGACACACTATGTGATCTGATTGCAATGCTAATATGGGTAAAGGTCTATTAAATACTCATTTATTTGCAGGAACAATGGAAAGCAATTAATTGTCCGAAATAATATCCATCCATCCATTTTGTATGCCACTTCTCCTCTAAAGGGTTGTGGGGTATGCTGGGGCTTATTAATATATTATTATTATTATTATTATTATTCATTCATTTTCTACCGCTTTTTCCTCACGAGGGTCGCGGGGGTGCTGGAGCCTATCCCAGCTGTCTTCGGGCGAGAGGCGGTGTACACCCTGGACTGGTGGCCAGCCAATCACAGGGCACATATAGACAAACAACCATTCACACTCACATTCATACCTATGGACAATTTGGAGTGGCCAATTAACCTAGCATGTTTTTGGAATGTGGGAGGAAACCGGAGTACCCGGAGAAAACCCACGCATGCACGGGGAGAACATGCATGTTATTTATTTATTTATTTATTTATTTATTTATTTATTTATTTATTTATTTATTTATTTATTTATTTATTTATTTATTTATTTATTTATTTATTTATTTATTTATTTATTTATTTATTTATTTATTTATTTATATATTTATTTATTTATTTATTTATTTATTTATTTATTTATTTATTTATTATTATCCATCCATTTTCTATACAGCTTATCCTCTATAGGGTCTGACTTTGGGGCGATAAGCGAGGTACACCTTGGATTGGTTGCCAGCCATTCACAAAACACATATAGACAAATATATAGCCAGACTCACATTAATACCTGTGGATAATTTGGAGTCGCCAATCAACCTAACATGCATTACTTCCGATATCTGTTGTGTCACGTGTACGCTGGCCGTGTGCCACCTGTACTTAAACCACGGTTTGCAGATTGAGAGTCAAAAGCGCTAGTCATCAAGCTAAAAACATTTAAATGCCAACCCAAACTCTCAAGTCATCATAAAGTTACGTTTTCTTCCTCGTCCATTATATCCAGTATACAATCTTTGAGATGCAACAAACAGAATATTAAAGATGTAAAGCTGTCAAAAGGTTGCCAAAGATGTGATATAAAGAGACTGTGTTTGATCGTGTGATCAACACGACCTCGTTGTTGAAAAGATCCAAGTATGTTTAACTACTGTATTTACGCTTCGGGGCGTACGTGTAACTCTTATTTTTTTGATGAGTTTTACTCTGCTTTCTGTTGGGATTCGTGAACCATTGCTTGGTTAAGCTCGAACAATCCAAGACTTTGAATAATTATGGGTGTGGCTTACTGTATATTTAGGTGTGCTCAATATTCTAGAATTCATGATAATAATGTTCACAGCAGTGACATATGTCATGTTGAATGTAAAGGATTCTTCCTTAGGTGGTTATCTGAAAGTGAACATATCATCCATATCCGATCGATTATTTCTTTATACAACCCTGCAAGCACTCAAACAAACCAAAACCAAACAAAAAAATAAATAGTGTCCTTTGCTGAGGTAATACTCATTTCAAGGTGTATTATATCTTCTGTCACTGCTTCAATAGTTTTTAAAATGCTTGAGGTCATTTTGCATCACTGTGTCTAAACTGCGGTGTCGGCTGCCGATATCCATATGCCATATTTGCATTTATACTTGACACTGTCCGTGAGTGCATTTTCACTTCTTGGAGATCGCCATCTTAATTGAGGCCGTGCCACATCTCTCAGCGTGGATGTAGACTAAAATGGAAAATCCACAGCGGGTCAGTCAGCCACTCACAAATTCTTTCAGTAACCTGAACCAAGCTGACCTCGATTCCAGGGCTCCTCTGCATTCCGCTCAATGTGTTTGTATCGATAATACATAATCCATGTGCACTCTTTGGCTTCTAATCTGCCTTTGGCCAAGTACACCTTGGACTGATCACCTGTCAATCACGCATAAAGGCTCGCAACCAATCGCATTCACAAACTGATGGGCATGTCTTAAAATAGTACTCTTAGATATTATTATTATTATTACAACTTTAGATTAGGTCTATTAGCTCAGTGCATTCCACTCTAATAGCTTCTCATAAAAGGCCACTTACATAGCACAATAAGAGTTGGCAACAGTTACATATTGATCGAAAAATACTAGCAAACACAACAAAGATGCATTGTTCTCACTCTGTCACACAAACTGAAATGGCCGTTTGCAATGGCACACCTGAAAACCGTGGAGACTAGTTTGCACTTTTCCTCACTTGGCACGCAATTTTCCTCACTTGGCACGCAATTCCAGTAGTAGTTACGTCTAGTGGCCAACATGGTTATGCGTGATCACCACCGCTTCCCTCAACTGTGAAGCAGTAGTAGCGTTATTTGGTTCCACGGCATCCCATGTGATCCCACGCAACAGCTGGCATAACCCCTGGCTTCATGAATCACAGTATTCGATAGGGACATACTAGTTTTTGAATTTCAGAGAAGAAAATCACACGTTTATGTTGCATTCATGACTAGTTCACATAAAATTATGCGTGTAGATTGCTGATATTTTTTTACACAATTTGAAAACCTTTATGTAATCATTGACTACTTCCTCAATAGCAACGTTGTCTAAAGAGAAGTAATAGTATTACAGTAGCTAACACCGCATAGTTCAAGCTGTCTTTTTGTTCTCCACAATGGAGGCATTGTATTCCATCCATTCATCCATTTACTACTGTTTATCCTCACAAGGGTCACAGGCATGCTGGAGCCTATCCCAGCTGTCTTCGGGCGAGAGGCGGGGAACAACCTGGACTGGTGGCCAGCCAATCACAGGGCACATATAGACAAACAACCATTCACACTCACATTCATACCTATGGACAATTTGGAGTCGCCAATTATGATTAAGCAAGATTAGTCCTGATTAATCACAGAACCATAATCATTAATTACATTTTCTAATCAATTAACCTAGCATGTTTTTGGAATGTGGGAGGAAACCGGAGTACCCGGAGAAAACCCACGCATGCACGGGGAGAACATGCAAACTCCACACAGAGATGGCCGAGGGTGGAATCGAACTCGGGTCTCCTAGGTGTGTGGCCTGCGCACTAACCACTGTTTTGTTTGTAAAGAAATTGGTATTTTGATGTAAAACAACCTTTTTTCTGTTATTTATGTTGTGGTGTAGTTGTTTAGATATTAGCTGTCACAAAAGCAAAACATTTGTGTCAAAGTGAAAGTGATGCTTGCTTATTGATTGATATATTGATATATTGATTGATTGATTGATTGACAATTTGGAGTTGCCAATTAACCTAGCATGTTTTTGGAATGTGGGAGGAAACCGGAGTACCCGGAGAAAACCCACATATGCACAGGGAGAACATGCAAACTCCACACAGAGATGCCAACTCCCAACTGTGTGACCTGCGCTCTAACCACTCGGCTACCGTGCAGCCGCATCTACCGTGCAGCCGCATATTCGTAAAACCCTAAAAATGAGTTTACTCAAATGGATGTATTGTAGAGATCATTCTGTACTTTCTTGAAAAGTGTTATTGATGTTGATGCATGCAGGTCAATTATTAAAGTCATCTTTAGAAAGGGAATAGAAGAGTAAGCTATACAATTTTAATACATAATTATTTGTCTTTGGAATATCAAGAAAAGTGACTTCCTCTTATTCCTTTTATGTCAGTGTTCGGGTTCAAACTAGAGAAACTGTGACTGTGTTCCCAGTCAACCTCCAAGATATGACAAAAAAAAAAGCATTCAAATTTTGAGTGTTTAACCAAGCTTGCACCAAAAGTCCGAAATCCTTCTCCAACATTATTCCAACTGTGAAAGCAGTAATTATTTTCAATTAATTACACTTTTGGCACCAGGAGCCCAGCTTGAGCATTAGGCTGTCAGTTTGCAGGGCGTGTTGGCCTCACTTAAGCCTGTTAGAGTTAAATGGCTCCACATACGAAGGCTTTTCACAATGTAATGACAAAATGAAACCTTTCACCTCACCCTGATGGGGAGAAATGAATCCTGAGCATGGTGGAAAGTACATTTGATTGATGGGCCGACTGGAGACTATTTCCTGGTGTTACTTAGTGTGAGCAGGCTTTTATAACCAATTTTAATACAGTGTAATCCTTTTAAACACGTTCTTTTGTGTTTAAAAGAATGCTCTGTGTGTCACCAGAGATAATTCCCAACAAATAACTCCAATTTGTGTGCACGTGCGAGACAGTCGTTGCGTCGTCAATAAGTATCGGCTCATCCATTGTTCAAAAAGGCGTGCAGGCTGACTTGCAATCAGTCGGTTACAAATGTTTGCGCTTTGTCCTGATTGATTATGCTGCTTGCTGTGACCAGCGGCAAAGGCAATAATGGATGCGCTGGACTTCTGACTATGGGCCAAGTAAAACAAAAGCTGAAGAGAGAATGATGACTGTACATAGTGAAGGCAAACAGGGTTGACCGTGGTCCTACCAAACACACAAGAACAAGAACACAAGCATTTATTCGTCACACTAATAGAGAACATTGTTTTTTATCATGGAGTTTAAGTTCCTTATAATAGCTTAGATGGTAGACTGTTTGAACAGCTTGACTCATCTGCTTAACTCTTCAATCCATAGACAAAAATGAATATCATACTGTATTAGTCCGATGATGTTATCTAATAAACAAATACCAGGAACATCTTGTCCTACCTACATCTGGGCTGGTCTAACGCCTACCAAACAATGAACAATTTGCCAGATCAGCTCTATCAGTTTGTCCGGTACCGTACCAAGGCTGGCCTACTTTCCAGCAGAACATCTTGTTGAGTCTTCCGCACAACCAGGCTAGTCCAACCCCTACCAGAACCATCCAACCATGGTCATCTATTTTACAAATAGCTGGACCAGCTTGAGCAGCCTTAAGGAAACCCCCACCATGACTGCCCGACCAACCACAAGAAAAGCCAATGCACCGTGACTTCTCTCTTGTCCACCAGGAACACCTTGTTCTGTTTATCCTACAAACGTAGTTAGTTAACACCAACTTGAACAATCCAACTAGGAACAGCTTGATGAGTCGGTCCAGTCTGTCCCACAACCAGGCTAGTCTAACACCAACTTGAACAATTCAGTCATGGCCATTGATAATATGATTTGGTCGATCAGTCAGTCTGTCAGACAATGACTGCCCTACCAACCATTAGAACAGCCTCCTCTCAGCCCTGTAAAGGTCTACTACCAACCTACTACCAACCTATCTACAAAGTCTGTGCCCTGGTCACAATACTGTCCACCAAAACTGATAAACTGCCCCAAGACATAGCCGGTGGTTTTTGAAACAAACATGTTATGCATTCTGTTTTACAACTGGACTGGTCTAATACCACATGAACAGACCGTCCATTCTGTTCTTTCTTTGTTTAATCTGCCCAACCGTCAACCATAGATACATTTGCAGTCTGCCAGCGCCCGAGCCAACCTTCCGCAGAACAACATCTAATACCTACCTCCCCATCCAGTCTACATTGAGCACTGGCCACCACATCAATAACAGGAGGACTGACTTGTCTGAATGTCGATGCAAAGCAGTTCATTGCACCCTAATTTTGGTCGAGGTAAGAATCCACATATCATATTATTATAATCAGTCGTAAACCTTTCCACCACAGTGGCAAACGTTCGTAGATCCACGTCAACCAGGACTCATGGCCACCTCAGACAATTGTTACCTAAAAGCTCTCTATCAGTGTGAATGTGAGGCGACTCCTCCAGATGGCTCTACATTCTCACCTGGCTCTCCCACTGCATCTCTCAGCACTCCTACATGATGTGGGAGGTAGGCCAGTGGCCCACATCTCCACACATCCAGATCAAATATTGGACTGCGGCATCACCTCGTGCACCAAAGACGGAACAAAAGGTCAGCTGTGAACTGGAAGAATAGATCATTAAAACTACTAAAAGTGGCAGAGACTGCTTTTATTCATATCAGCAAAGTAAATGCTGATTTATCCGTGGGTGTGTGTGTGTGTGTGTGTGTGTAAAGTCCTGCAAGGGCACAAACCCATGCATGCAACTATAAAACTAATTCCCGAAATGCGATATTCCCATTACAAGTCAAATACTTTTTCCATGAGAGACACTCCCAAAAATTGAAACACGTTTTAATTGTGGTGATGAAAGCGGGCCACGTGAGAATGGTGACCTTTAATGACGTGAATAAAATATGAATTATGCAGTGGTACCATTTTGCTGCCGGCGTTTGTGTCTTTGCTGAAAACAATGCACCTTACTGATCACCTTACAGCTAGTTGTACTTTGTTTTCTTCTGGTGTGTCACATGACCGCACTACCACCCACACTGTTAATATCAAGAATGGCCACAATCCAGTTTCAGGCTTTTGCAGCCTCTTACAGCTGTGATGAATGCATATTTATGTAGTGGACATGCAGAAACAAGGGACAGCAATGGGCAGTTGTAGTTATGCTATTTCATGTCATTTTAAAATGGATTTATCTACAATGCATGCACTTTTCATATCTTGATAACAAGTGAAAAGTGTGATGCTATTTTTTTCCACAATACTGCAGTCAATACTTGGTTCCAGACCCAATTGTAATGGTAATGGTTTTATTTCATTTGAACATGCATCAGATTACAATTGAATGCATCCCATAATCAGTTCACAGTTCCACATGTCCAAAAGGAGTAGGAAGAAGCAAAGCTTATTAAATCCTACCCCTCCATCTGGTACTTTTACAATCAGTAACTGTTACATTTGTTCACTTCCTGCTTTCCATAATACAGTTTAAGGTTTTTTTGTGGTAAGAACATTTACATTCCCTAATTATACATTGAATATGTTCATAGAGCCTAGAAAACCTTTATAGAACATTCTAAAAACAGTTTATTAACATGACTTTGGAGCCCTTTAGACATGAAATAACATCCAAATAGTCACCTTATAGTAGGCATAAAAGTAAATACAACATGGAAGACCTAAATAAGATGTAATATAGGTCCACTTATTATAAACAAATTTGGGCTTATGTCTTTTGTAAAGTCGCTTGCATATTTGGAAGAACCATACTGGATTGAAGCGGTTGAAAGTCGAAGAGTGACGTGGCGAGGGACGACGGACTTTGTGGCGCCCTCTATGGGTTGTGGTCAAAATGACACAAAAGGTCAATGACTTGTGGACAATTAGTTGCTCAGTCATGGCCATCCCGCTTTTTTAGCATCCACACACATAGTTTAGTTCCAAACGTTCATTTATTCATTCATTCTACCGCTTATCCTCACAAGGGTCGCAGGGGGGCTGAAGCCTATCCCAGCTGTCTTTCGGCGAGAGGCACCGTACACCCTGGACTGGTGGCCAGCCAATCACAGGGCACATATAGACAAACAACCATTCACACTCACATTCATACCTATGGACAATTTGGAGTCGCCAATTAACCTAGCATGTTTTTGGAATGTGGGAGGAAACCGGAGTACCCGGAGAAAACCCACGCATGCACAGGGAGAATATGCAAACTGCACACAGAGATAGCCAAGGGTGGAATCAAACTTGGGTCTCCTAGGTGTGTGGCCTGCACACTTACCACTGTTTTGTTTGTAAATAAATTGGTATTTTAATGTAAAACAACCAGTTTTCTGTTATTTATGTTGTGGTATAGTTGTTCACATATTAGCTGTCACAAAAGCAAAATAAAATAAATATAAATACGTATATACAGTTTTGCAAATAAATAGCAGTGACGATTGTAATTTTTTAATTGTAGTGCTCCTGCAGTATTCTCGACCAGCCGTTACTTTCTTAAACCTTTGCATCTTTGCCTTCATGTCCTGAAATGAACTAGCGTGAATGAGGTGCGACACTGTGTCACAAATGTTCAAATCCACCATTCTTGCCTTATGAGATGCTTTTACTTCTGACAGTTGGATTTGAACTGCAAAAAAGGCTTTTTTAGGTTCTCCGTTTTGGGTGTTGTGGAGACACGTCAGCTGCACTAACTTTGTGCTGCTCAAATATTGGAACTAATTTCAAGAGTTGAGACAATGCTGGCAACAAAGCGACTGTAAAACGCCCCGTTTGTTGCTTTTAATTAAGTTGCTTTGGTGTTCTTTGCTTTTAACGCGTCGTCCCTTTGCGTCCTTTTATTTTCTTTGGCATTGGATTTGTGCAGAAAGGCTTGTTTTGCCGTCGGGTGTGAAATGTGCTGCGCAGACTAAAGTGCCTCATGTGTGCCACTGACTTATTGCATCAAATGCAATGTTTTTTTATACAGCAAATAAAAGGTAGGGTGCTTCACTGGTAGTGGAACTGAACAAAATGTTAACATAAGGACGGCTAAGGACTAATAAGCTATTTAGATCTGTGATAGCAAACAGATCTTCATTCCAGACCAGATTGGTCTCAGTCGATTGGTTGTAAATACAGACTGGTGGTGGCTCAGGAATTGCTGTAGATTGCCCGGAAACCACAGTGTTGATGGTTCAAACCCCACTTACTCCAGTCCAGTTGTTGTTGTGTCCAGATGCTTCACTTTGCCCGAGTATGATGCAGTGGTGGTCGAGAGTTGGTGGGCTGTGGCTTACCACCATTAATATGTGACAGCGGAGTAAATGATTCATGGGTTTGACAAGTGTTTGGGTGTTTTGAAAAGCACTACCTAAATCCCAAATCCAAATCCCATACATTATTATTATTCATTCATTGATTCATTCATTCATTTTCTACCACTTTTCCTCACGAGGGTCGCCGGGATGCTGGAGCCTATCCCAGCTGTCTTCGGGGTGAGAGGCAGGGTACACCCTGGACTGGTGGCCAGCCAATCACAGGGCACATATAATCAAACAACCATTCACACTCACATTCATACCTATGGACAATTTGGAGTCGGCAATTAACCTAGCATGTTTTTGGAATGTGGGAGGAAACCGGAGTACCCGGAGAAAACCCATGCATGCACGGGGAGAACATGCAAACTCCACACAGATTAGGCCGAGGGTGGAATTGAACCCTGGTCTGCGCGCTAACCACTCGATCGCCGTGCAGCCCTATAATTATTCATAAGTGGGAAAATATTAATAAATTGCTAGTTTTGGTTTTACCTTGGTGTGCATGTTAGGCCCTAAATTCAAAATCCTACCACAATGTATTTAAAGATCTTGATCTTCTGAAAAGCTATCCATCCATTGTCTATCCCTCATCCGAGTATGGGTCGCAAGGGCGGCAGTTTTAGTAAAGTCCAGACTTCTCCGGCCACCTCTTCCAGTTCAACCAGGGTAACACCGAAGCGTTCCCAGGTCAGCTGTGAGACAATCCATCCAGCATATCCTAGTTTTGCTGCTGGGCCTCCTCCCAGCTGAGCATGCCCAGAACACCTCACCAAGGAGACATCCACACCTGGCTGTTCCCAATGTGAAGTAGTGGCTTACTCTGAGCTCATCCCGACCGACCAAGCTCCTCACTATGGATGAGTCCAGTATCAGCAATCACGCTCTTTTTGGTCATGACCCAACGTTCATGACTACAGGTGATGGTAGGAACATAGATCAACCGGTAAATTGAGAGCTTTGCCTTTGGCTCAGGTGTCTGTTTACTGCAGATGCTGCGCCGATCTGCTTGTTGATTTCACGCTCCAGCCTTCCCTCACTTGTGAAGAAGACTCTGAGATATTTAAACTCATGCACTTGGGGCAAGACCTCAATCCCCAACCCGAAGGGTGCAATCCACCCTTTTCCAGCTGACAACCATGCCCTCAGATTTGGAGGTGCTGAGTCTCATCGTAGAAGCGCCACAGAATCTTGTAGGCATTGTCACCTGTGTGTGGTTAAGATGATCATCGATAACAATATTTTTGCACGGATTATTTTACAAAGTTCTCTTTCAGGGTCATCCGAGCATATGAAGTAAAAATAGAACTTAATCTAAACAAACACCTTGTTGAGACCTGAGCCAGGGTCACCCTAAATGCCCCCTCACCCCAAATGCTATTAAGCTTTGAAGTCGGCCGATAAAAAAATCGCCCACAGCCACTTTGCACATGACGTCGTCTTTGAGCCAATTTTTGAGGTTGTTGGGAAAATACCCAGAGTGCTCCTTTTTGATGCCGGTGGTCGAGCAGGCACATGAAGGCTGATTTGAATAAATGCAAGTGTTAGTCAGACCCGCAACGTCAAGGCTCAGTGGTGTTTGAAATAAAAATACACAGCGGGGGATTCATCATTAGGATGTGAAAAGAAAATGAGGCATCCATCACGCTGAGTTATTCGGATGCTTGATTGCTCCGCCTGTCAGCTGTCCAGACTAGATCATGGCATCTGCCCACTTGCATTTATTTCAAGTTTTTTTTTTTATTTGTCAATTCTACATATAATCAGCAGGGGCACTAGTGAGTACTGATACTTCCTGAAACTTACCTATGTTCTACTGCTGGTTACTAAAGAACCGAAAAAGGTAGAAAAAAAACAATAATTCTTTGTTTTGGTATTTACCAAATCTATATAGACCAAATACACAATATTGGCTGTGCCTTGAAATATCATGCAAAATCATTGAAAATGGCTTTGATTGGTAATCAAAGGACCCAAGAACCGGGAACCGAGAGCCAAGATGCAGGAACCGAGAGCCAAGATGCAGGAACCAAGAATCAGTACAAAGAACAAATACCCAGGAATCAAAAGAACCAAGAACCAGGAACCAAGAGCCAAGATGCAGGAACCAGGAACCACAGAACACGGAACGACGATTCAAGAAATTAGGAATGAAGAACGAGGAACCAAATTTTAAGTGCGAAGAACAAATACCCAGGAATCAAAAGAACCAGGAACTGAGAGCCAAGATACAGGAACCAGGAACCGGAGAATACGGAACTTGAGCTCAAGAAACAAAGAACCAGAAACCAGATTCTCAGTAACAAGAACAAAGGAATCAAAAGAACCAGGAACTGAGAACCAATATGCAGGAACCAAGAACCAGGAACCACAGAACATGGAACTCGGACTCAAGAAACAAGGAACAAAGAACCAGGAACCAAATTTTAAGTCCCAAGAACAAATACCAAGGAATCAAAGAACCAAGAGCCAAGATGCAGGAACCAAGAACCAGGAACCACAGAACACGGAACTATGATTCAAGAAATTAGGAACGAAGAACCAGGAACCAATTTTGAAGTACCAAGAACAAAGACCTAATAATAAAAAGATCCAGGAACCCAGAAACATCAAACAACAAACTTCTTTTTACGCTTGTAAGCTAAGAATATAAGTAAAAAAAGACCTGCATCTATGAATGGCCTTCCCATTGTACCTCCGTCAATTGTCACCAAAGCCAGGGCGTTTTATTTTACACACGTATGATGGCAGCAGTTTGAAGAAGGTCAAGCAGCATCATCGATTGCTTTGTTTTCCACTGTGCTAACTAGAAAGAATGGGACATTTTGTGATGTGTAGCTGGGATTAGCTATTTTTAGTTCTTCTTTTATGGAGATTCAATTTTAATTGTCGGTTTGCATACTGCTCGACTCTAACCGAGCCACTGAAAGTAAATCAAGATTAAGCGGAGACGGTTGCTTAATTAAAAAGAAGCTGAAAACAAAATCCTCAAAGATTGATTGAATAAGTTCTCGGAAAAAGAGAGCTCGCACTGGTTGGTCACACAATACATCACGATACTTGGCTTCTACGCTATTTGTCACTTTCAAACCCGCTGATGAACAGAAGGACAAATGAAGCTTTTAGTTATCCGCGATGAATACGGTTGTGAGGCATCGGTGCTGTTTAGCCGTCGCTCTGAAGGTCACCATGAAGACCAGAGGGTAGAGAGTCTTGAACAGCAGGACACCTCTGAGTGGAGCTTGTACAGATATGAGGCTCCGGAAGGCTTTTTGCAGCCAGCAAAAAGCATGTGGACTTTGTGGAACGACCTTGTAGCCTCCTTCACTCACACAACACACATCGATTGTGCTTTTCATCCTGTCCCGGGCTCTCGCTACAAATTGCGGATGAGGACGCGATGTAGTGGCAGCGATTACAATAAAGCTCTTACCACCGCAGGATTTGCGGCTAAGATGACATTGTTGGCTGGATTTAAAGTAAAATATCCAACGTGTAACGCAGCCCCAGAACACTGGCTGAACATGTGCTTTGCATCCAGAGTCAAAAAATAAAAATAGCCTCTAGATTTTATAGAGAGAATGGCTTCAGCCTAAAAAAAAAAAAAAGCATGGGGGGGCGCAAACAGCAAGTTCAGCAGATTTGACAAGCCAGATAAAAAGCATGATGGATCACCTTGAGAAGGAGCTCCAGCCTCGGCATTTACTCTATATGTCTTCATGTAAATAGGCCTCAAATGTGCCAGGAAGTCACAGGAAACACGTGAATGGAAACACGCGTTCTGTACTCTGTCACTGATGCATGGTCGTACAAAGGAAGCTTTTTACTTCAAGGTGAAAAACACACTGAAGCAGGTATTTCTTTTTTTTATTCTTCTTCATTTTTTAAGCTTTCATCATTTGAAATGTTCCGATTTGTGATTGATGATCATGTAATATTTTTTGGTGCAGAAAAAACAATCTATACTGAAGGTTTGTCAAATGAGGAGTGTTTTTAATAACATTTTTAATCAAGTTTTCTATTAATTAATCATGACTAATCACCATTTGCAACGTCCTATCATTGTGAAGCAGAATTCACCAAGCGTTGGATTGTTCACCCACTAATAGGGAACGTGAGCTGGGGTTAGACCGTCGTGAGGCAGGTTCGTTTTACCGTACTGATGATGTGTCGTCGCATAACATTAGCATTATTAGCATAATTAGCACAACAATGTCCATTTTTACAGAATTCTATTAACAGAAAGATAAATGACCAGACATGAATTTTATGTATTAACAGCTCTAAAATTCATTCATTCATTTTCTACCGCTTATCCTCACGAGGGTCGCGGGGGTGCTGGAGCCTGTCCCAGCTGTCTTCAGGTGAAAGGTAGGGTTCACGCTGGACTGGTCACCAGCCAATCACAGGGCACATATAGACAAACAACCATTCACACTCACATTCATACCTATGGACAATTTGGAGTCGCCAATTAACCTAGCATGTTTTTGGAATGTGTTAGTGTTCTTACAAAGAACACTAAACTCATCACACACCAACTTAACACTCAAAAGGTATAATTATGAAACCAGCTCAACCGAATCACAGAGATGGCCGAGGGTGGAATTGAACTCGCGTCTCTGAGCTGTGAGCCCTGCACGGAAACCACTCGTCCACCGTGCAGCCCAGATTTTTTTTGGAATGTGGGAGGAAACCAGAGTACCCGAAGAAAAAAATGCTGATGCCAAACTAGCATCTCTCAATTTCTTTGTAGTAAAATTGATAGATCCACTCGTCTGTGTGATGACGCTGACTAGCGATTAGCAACACACCATGTTTGCTGATATACAATAATAAACAATAATAATATGGTTGTAGCTTGGTTAATATGCAAGTCAGTTATGTAAATGGAACATTGTTGGCGTTTCTTTGAAGGGCTTTAGCATCAAAACAGGTATTTCCCATGACATCCATTGGTAGCTAGCTCAGTGAGCTCATTTTCTTGAATGCGCAGAAAAGAGAATTAAATATGTGTTCATGTTTGGATTTTTCTGATGGGCAAAAAAAAACATGTTTGCTTCTGCTGTTGCCTTTTTCATAGACGGCAAAGAGTGAAACTTTCTCCGGCTTGTCAGGGGAAAACATGACGCCCTCATTCTGTGCACACCTCAGGCTGCGTCAGACACGTTGACCATCGATTGGTCGGTTTACAGCATTTTCATGCACTGTGCTCTCTCACGTCCATCTTCACTCGCTCCGGAGCTGGGCTTTGCTTGGTTGCCATAGCGACGCGTGCTGCTTCGAGGCTAACCACCTCCATGACTTGGACACTGCCAGGTAACATGTTAACTCTCTTTGGGATTTGCAGTGCAACAAAAACCCGCCGTAACCTGCCTCCCATTGGCTGCGGGAGCAATTAGTTGGCCTCATGGTCATACCTGCTTGTTTCCATGGCAACCAGCTCCCCTCTTGAATTAGTGCAGCTTGTTGCGTACATCGCTTTCAGTTTTCCACTACACGCAATGAAATTCAATTCAATTCAAATTAGATTTATGCAACACATTTAAAACAAAGTGCTGTGCAGTGTCACTTTTTATGACAGCAAATTAATTCTGCTTCTATTTTTGTAGTTGAGGAATTAGCCCCATGATGGAAACAATTATAATTCACAGCTAAAACTGAGAAGTCATATGAATGTTTGTTGGGCTCTAATTGTTGCATTTTAACACAGTGTCTCTCCTTGTAAGATAAATGATGTTAAGCACGGATGTGATCAAGTCCCCTGGTTGCAGGCCTGAATCCGGGCATTTGCATTGAATTCTCTGAAGAAGTACTTCTATTCCCAGACAAAAACACTGGTGGTTGGCTTCTTTTGTGATGTAATACATTCACATATGATCAAGTACAAGAATTTCAGTCAGGAAGCCATTCTAGGGCAGATATGTGCATATCTGTGTGATATTTGACCCCTTTGCAAAGGTGAATAAACTGCTCAAGTTCTGTCTTTATTTAAGGCATTCTCTTTAATTAGGATCTTTTTTTTCTTTCCACTGCAGCTTCCATTCGGCTCTGCAGAGTTCACCTCAGTTACAAGCAGATAGATGTGAATGTGAAAAGAATCTTTGTGCAAATCCCAAAGGAAGCATGTATACAGAGAAAAGGATAGGCACCAAAATGTATCCACGGGTCACCACACAATTGAGGGGAGACACAGGAGGAGGAGGACTGGACAAGGCGAGCACCGCTGGTAAAAAAGCATGCCCTCTGGGGTCACTCTCCGGGAGGGAAAGCCATTTATTTGTCCAAATATTTTTTGGGATGGACCAGAAAATCCCACACATTGAATGGTTGACCCCTGGTATTAAGTTCGATAAAACACAGAGGACACAGTTTTTTCTTTGTGAAAAATGTCTGGACCATAGCATAGTTTCATGGCAGTTGGGAATCTAGGCTGCACAGCGGAAAAAAGTGGTTACCGTGCAGGCTTCACAGCGAGGAGACCCAAGTTCAATTCCAACCTCAGCCATCTCTGAGTTTGTATGTTCTCCCCGTGCATGTGTGGGTTTTCTTCGGAGAGTCCGGTTTCCTCCCATATTCCAAAAACATGCTAGGTTAATTGGCGACTCCAAATTGTCCATAGGTATGAATGTGAGTGTGAATGGTTGTTTGTCTATATGTGCCCTGTGATTGGCTGGCCACCAGTCCAGGGTGTACCCCGCCTCTCGCCCAAAGACAGCTGAGATAGGCTCCAGCATGCCTGCGACCCTCGTGAGGATAAGTGGTAGAAAATGAATGAATGAATGTTACACTAGTCTACACTGTGTGTATGCTAGCGGCCCCACCTCCACCCACCTAGACAAAGAGACTGTATGACTTACAAAAGGGCTCATTCCATTCATGCCATTGTTCAATGGAACAAACACGCCAGTGTGCTGAAACCACTGCACGACCTTTCGCCTGATTGAAGGTCAGATATGAGGAAAACAAACAAGCATATACAAGGCGATAAAATTCATTTTCATTTATTGTGTAATTAATCTCTTTATTATCATCCTAGGCCTGGTGCCTAGTGCTATTTTTTTCCCAAACAAGAAATCTGGTCAGGTTTTAACCTCTCGAGCTCTTGTGACAGCCTTACTTTATTCGCTAGTGATCTAGCATTCAAAAGGCCCAGATGGAGATTCAAATCCTGGGCATCCAACGGGCAGCTAGGGCACAGTGCCCGGAGGAAACCAAAATCCACTCCGCAGCATCTGTCCAGGCATCTGTGTAGCAGCGTCTCAAACGGCAGATGACGCAGGCCGGGGTCCAGTCTTGCGCTAACAACAGACTGGATCAACAGTAATCCAGGAGGAGAGGAATAACTCCAGTAGTAGACCTCCAGTAAGCCTTGACTCTCTCTGGGAAGCCTGCACTTTTCCTACGCTTTCTGGGTGGGACTGAGGGACTGTTGACGTATGATGCTAAAAGTTGTGATTTATATGTTATATATGTTATATGACGACACCAACAAACTTTTGCAAAATGATAACCTTCATGGCAACAGCACGTTATGACATGCACAAGCAGCACAGGTGGCACTGGCACATCATTTATGGCTTTGTTCCATTTATGTGTCCCAGTAAGCCAGAGTGTGCTCGACCTCTGCTCTGCAACTGGCACAATGAAGTGGAATGCAGCCAAAAATAATGTATACAGTCTCAGTGCACTGGGCCGAAAACATGCTAAAAAGACAGCCACCTCCTCAAGGTTAAAGCCCAACCTGAGTGGGATTTTTTCCACTCTCTATTTTGTTCAATGGTAAGGCTTTCATTTATTTTTAAAAGAAATGAAAAGGTTTAGGTATATAATCACTGTAATTATGTTACAACGTCATAATAAATAATAATACATAATGAAGTCAATAGTGATGAGTGAGTACAAACAATATAATATTTCAAGAGGCCCAAAGAAATGAAGACTCTTCTTCTCTTTGTTGCTCAATTTTGAGCCTTGCTTCATTTCCTTACTCAATCTATTCCATAATTTGACTCCACATGCTGAAGGTTTTTAGCGTTCTTCTTGCAAATACTGTAAATGTTTTATGTTTAATTTTCCCCTATGGTCATATTTCTCCTCTCATGTTGGGAAGAATTATATTAAGTTTGCTTTATGCATAATTTTGGCAAAGATCAGCAAATTTTAATAATTGGGATTTTAAGAATAATGGTTTTGTATGTTTTTTATAAGCGGCATTATTAATTTGTCTGACCTTTTTTGTAGTACAGTGAAGTGTACTTTTATAGTGATTTCCTCATATCGACATACCGCATGCATTTATGATACATGCAGACCAACAAAGCAATTCCATGTGTGTTTCTTTATGCAGTGCACTTTACCAAGAAGTGATTATTTAATCAATGTGTTATTCAAATGAGGACCACAAGCAGTTGATGGATGTATGCAGCAATCTGGGCGCCAAAGCACACTTGCTCATTAGCAAAGGGCAAACAGCCAACCAGCTCTCAATCTGCCTGTCCAAAGACGGCATCAAATATGTTATTTTATTTATGATAGCTTATGCTTTATGTATTTATTCATTTATTTAGTTGTTTTGTTGACTGATGTATCATGCAGTATAGCTGGACACCACTGTAAATTACTACCACAATAATAAACATACAGTAATCCCATGTTTATTGTAGTTAATTGGATCCGGACCGGAATTTCCGTGAAATAGAATCCCTTGCTTGTAAATCAAATATTTTAGTTGCTAGAGCAGAGAAGACATGTTTACTACCTTCTGAATATGATTTTTAACATCATTAGAGGCCTCTAGACATGATGTAACACCCCTATCTTTACAGTAGTATTACCCAATATAGTACAAATCACAGAAAATAAGACTTTAGTCTATTGTCTCATCAATGTAACGTTACTGACAACTAGTTACCAGTGTAAATACTACATATCATCACAGTCACAAGTATTTTAAACGGGTCTTCTGAATGCCTTACATGTCACCTTGTGGTGTTGCGGCGACGACCACAGGATGGAGAAAGCAGGAACCTATAGCTGGAAAAAAGTATATTTTAATACATTTTAGGGATGCAACAGAAGGGTTTGCAGCAGCGTGTCTCTTTCAAACAATGCAACAACAAAATAAACTCAAAACTCAGACAGACACAGAACAGGAAAAACAGAAAGAACCCGGCCATGTACTTTACAATCCATCCATCTATAGCGCTTATCCTCACAAGGGTTGCCGGTATGCTGGAGCCTATCCCAGCTGTCTCCGGGCAAGAGGCGGGATACACCCAATCACAGGGCACATATAGACCACCACAAACAACCATTCACACTCACATTCATACCTATGGACAATTTGGAGTCACCAATTAACCTAGCATGTTTTTGAAATGGGGAGAACATGCAAACTCCTCACAGAGATACCCAAGCCGAGAATCGAACCCAGGTCTTCCCGATCTCCTGACTGTGTGGCTGACATGCTAACCACTCTTGTAGTTAATGATCTGGCTATGAGTGTGAATTAGCCTTTCTTAGCTGCTTTCTGTGTAAAAGACACATGCCGGATCCTTTATTGCGTCTCTGAAGTGTCAATTTTGTGGGAGTTTTGTGTGACAAAAGATCTAGTTTTGGTATATTTTTCAGCCTATATCGAAAAATCTTCAGGTCACCTTCACAAAGAAGGTGGTCAGTGTGTTGGACCGAGCCCCTCCATGTCCTCTTGTTGCATATTTCATCCTCACCCACCATAAGGTCGTTATGGAAACTCCAAATGTCAGTGATTTTTATCCTTCAAACCCTCCGCAAAGCTCTCATACGAACACAGCACAAGGAAAATCAGAGATCTGCGGCAGACACACAAGCCCCCTCCTCCCTTGGTGTGCATGAAACGCCGTTTATGATCTATGTCACAATTAGAACTCAAAGGTCTCGCCTGGTGAAAAATGGGTAGAATTATTTTTCTCTCTCTGTGGCTGGTGTGGGAAGAGATGGCAAAAGGCTAAATGGGAATGATTCTTCCAGAAAAGGTTCTTGATGTCTATGTTGACCTCACGGGTGGCGGGGGTGCTGTCACTCCTGAAGCGTCAGCTTCAGTTAAAAGGAGCTGGGAGGTGTTTGTTACCATGTCAACCAAACAACAATAGCATCTGCAAGAATGCCAATTGATTTACTTTTTTGGCTTTAATGCATAATGGAGGGGTCATTGGTTAGCACATTTAAGCAAGAAAAGCTAGAAAGCTTTCTAGATCTTCCAGACTCTGCAGCTCTTTCTGCTGTTTTCATGGACTTCCTGCTTCCGACCCAGTCTGTTTTCTTTACTCCACCCCCTCTTCTAGGTACTCCCACTCCACTGTGATTGGTCACACATACAAGTGCTCCCGAGGACCTCTGGATACTTACATAGGTCTCTGTGTTTAGTGAGTGCAGGCAATCTGCAGCCCATATAAGGAAGTCCGGATCACATTGACATCAGTAGTCGGTATTGGAAAAAAAATGTAAAACCGAGCGTGCAGAGCCATCCAAAACTTCTTCAGGGCTCAGTTCCAAATTTGCAAACCTAATTTTCCAAAGCTTTGGCGTCATTTAACATGAGAATACAACACTCTAACATCTAAGCAAGGGTACAAAAAGCACACAAGAGCATAGAAAGTGCAAAATCAAAATGAATACAATGAACACATTCAATTTATAAGGTTAGGAATCCAAGAAATTCACTTATTACAATTGGGTCTAGATTACGGCAAACCACCCGGGATTAGCTACAACCACAGCAATAGCAACCCTAAATTCAAAAGAGAACAGTACTATTTTAAGACCCATACAATAGTAATAGTCATGTTATCATCTAATTATCAACAATGGTAACTGACGTATGTATTACCAAAAAAAAAAAAAGTTGAATTAGAAGATAAAAGATGCATCTGTTGGAGTCGATACTGCAGGTTTTACAAGTCGTTTCCCCGCTGACTTGAGTTGTCACAGTAGCCTGCAATTCCATTAAAAGAATGTCCCGGTGCTTTAAAAGAATTACTCCTCAGGTCCAAACAAAGATCAAGATTAGAAAGACTCACTAGAAGAAGCATCAAGATAGAGCCGGACCTTGCTCTCCTTTGGAGGAGCCGTTATCACTTCCACGAGATGACAATTAAATAACTGTCAACTGTGGAATTCGTCCATGGGCCTATGACTTCCTGCTGACTGTGACCTTGGTGAGAAGACGGAGGCGGGTCCATTCACAGCCCACTTTGCCCGAAAGGTTTTTTCTTTTAGTGAGCCCACCATCTGGGAGAGGAATATCCATCACGTGGTAACAGTAAGCACACATATTGCCACTGGCTCTGACGCTATCGTCATCATCAGCATCAATGGCATCGTTGGTCTAAGAGTGTGTCACATGGTGATCATACAGGCACACATCACGCCACGTCAACAGCAGTGTTCAGTTACAAAATCTCCAACTCCAACGGTTGACTGACATGATTGATCAACTTTAAATACGCTCTATATTGTTTGTAATTATGTTCTACTCTATTCTACTCTACTTCTACTCTACTGTATCTCTATTATGTTCTAGAGAACTGGCAGAACAGGGAATAAAGAATATTCCTTTTCATATTCCTTTGCATGTATACCATTGTTTTCGGAAAAGTCATTCGGAAAGAAAAAACTCCTCATGTAAACATGGCTAATGAAACTAGCATGTCTGATGCATTTTGTTCGATGACACAAACACAGAATGCTAAGTGTAAATTACCCTGGAGTTGCTTATCCTTCAATTACTGTTTTACATTGATTTCTTAGAGCTTTTTAAAAATTATTATTTATTGTATTTCACCACCTTCCCCCACGGGCGACATAATGCTGTGAAAATACGTTTTATAACATGTATAATGCTTTGAACGCTTGTTGTAATGGTGGCATAGTATTTGCAACATGTAAATAAGGCTTGACTTACTCTGTTCTGTGGCAACTTTGATGTTGTTCTTCTCCTTTGTCCTGTGAGGAATAGCATCCTTGCATCCAAAATACGCTTTGACTGTACTTTCAAGCCAAATGCTTCTCGTAAAGGTGCTCCTTCATTGCAGTTTACTGTCAAATGAACATTGCAAAGTACAGAATGCAAGGTTAACTGTCTTTTGGAAAAGAAAACAAACATATAGTATCACTCGGACACCGTGAACATCCCGCGGCAACACAATGATTTGGCATGACTATTAAAAATATACCGAACGTTTACCGAACAGACTATTTCTAGTAACATGACTGGATTGTTCTAGTGTCCTACTTCCATCACAACACTAAACATACATGCACCATACATATTCATTCCACAGTTCTCTATTACATCCTGAGTTTTCTTGGCCGTCAACATACCATCAGCTCTGCCCACGTTACTTCCAAACAAAGATTGTGTCACTCCGTGTAGTGACACAGTCCCCGTTTTGCCTTAACACTTGAAAAGAATTGTCTAGGTTCGATAGCACCACCTACGTGGGCTCAGCAGGGTCACTGTGAGACGGAGCCTTGTGATGTTGCAGCATTGGAAGGGACTTAACCCGTCACTTCACAAAGCAGCATCTATAGCTTGGGTACCTGTTATATATTTTTTTGGAAAATATTTGAATAGTGATTTCCAAGAGGTAGGTGGACAATTATTCATATTATTCCAGATGATTAAAAAGGTAGTCCTCTCTGGAGGAAATATGCACACTGGCAGGGAAATGTGTGTGTGTGCTGAAGCTGGAGGCATCAACAGTGGAAGAATCATGAGACAAATGACTGACAGCACACAAGAATCAACAGTGAGAAAAATTAATGACTTAGAGGAAATGTGACATATATACAATGCACCGTTGATACACATCTCATTTGTACATGTAAATAAGGTAAATAAGATTGAGAGGCCAATCTGTAGTTTGATTGACAGTTTTGGCATACGGAAGCAGGCAGTGTTATGTTATTGTTCCAATCAAAGTCAAACAGGACTGGACTCTGGCCTGAGTCCATAAGACAATACCAGGTATAGAGCGTGTCCGTGCATTTCTGTAGCTCCTGTGATATTTTGCACCAAATTAAAGGCCTCCAAAAAGTTTTTTTTTGCCATGGACTTAGAAGGGCAGCAAACAAGAACATTAAAATCACCCACAATTAAAGTCAGAAAAGTCTTGAATAAAATTGGTCTGTAGATGACCGCACATCGGTTTGTTTTAGTTCATAGCAGCTCAACTCAAAGGAGGGGAAAGACACCGAATGATACCATTGATGATGATACAGTATGTGGTGTAAGGACATTTTTAAAGTAGTATATCAATACCTCGTTCTTGGAATGTTAATGAAAGTACAAACGGAGGGTAGCAACTCAGAGAAGGTAACACACTCACTGGTATTAATCCAGGTGTTGGTGGTCAATTCTCAATCCAGAGTATGCGTTTTCAAGAGATCCAGGAGGATGAATTTAAGACTGACCTTGCATTCACTAGTTCACACTTTGCTGCAACCTGAACAGGATACAACTCTCGTCCTGTAGTCCGATAATGGGCAACAACTTGTGAGTGAGGAAGCACAAAGAGCGTGAAGCAGTAACGTTCTCATTTATGTTGCTAACTTGTACTTTATATACAGAGAAAACATTCATTCATTCAGTTTCTACCGCTTATCCTCATAAGGGTGGTGGGGGTGCTGGAGCCTATCCCAGCAGTCTTCGGGCGAGAGGCAGGGTACACCCTGGACTGGTGGCCAGCCAATCACAGGGCACATATAGACAAACAACCATTCATACTCACATTCATACCTATGGACAATTTATGGAACTTAAATAACTTCCTGCTTCCATTCCAGCATCATGGGAAATGCTGTTTTTTTTTGTAAGCTGACAGCAAACTAGCAACTGTAAATAAAATAACTAATAAATAATTTATTATTTCTCCTATGAATGACTACATAATAATACGAATGAACTTTAACATTCATTCATTCATCTTCTACCGCTTATCCACTGCTGGAGCCTATCCCAGCTGTCGACACTCTGAACTGGTGGCCTGCCAATCACAGGGCACATATAGACAAACAACCATTCACACTCACATTCATACCTATGGACAATTTGGAGTCGCTAATTAACCTAGCATGTTTTTGGAATGTGGGAGGAAACCGGAGTACCCGGAGAAAACCCACGCATGCACGGGGAGAACATGCAAACTCCACACAGAAATGCTAGAGGGTGGGATTGAACTCGGGTCTCCTAGATGTGAGGCCTGCGCACTAACCACTAGTCACCGTCACAGCCCAGAAAACAAAAATTTATTTTTAAAAAGTGTGTTAATTTTACTTATTTTTGACTATAGAAATGTAGTCAAATGTATTCCTTGTCGCATTGTCCCACAATGTAATCCATCAGTATGATTTGTTTCAATGCAGCGGGCCCTGCATACACTTGAAGTTTCCGACTGGCTCTTTTAAACATGTCGAAATTCCTGCAGGATAGCGATTTGTTGCCAGGCGGCGTCTGAGAGGTAATTTCCAAGATGCATGACTTTATTTGTCCACGCCGACACGTGGAGAGCGTTTCATTAATATGGGTGTCACACCTGAGGTGCTCTGATGTCAGATGTTAGCATTCACGCTAAATGAGTTTGTTTGTAGCCCCCACCTGGCAGGACGCTGCTGACATATTTCCTCAAATGAAGTCAGTCAGTGTAAGATTCTTTGAGATGATTGCTGTTGGCTTCTTTTTAATTAGGGCGCTTGCAAGTTTGTTGCATCATTGTGACTCATTTGGATGGTAATTAGCGAAGATGTTAGAACGTATGCGGGAGATCTCCCAGAAGCTTTGTTCAAGCTTTGATACAAACAGCCAAAGTGAGCTGATTAATTTTTATGAACATATCAACAGAGTCACACATTGTGAACACTTTCCCCTCTCGTCCTTGCGTCTTGATGCAACATGAAGTTGCCGACCGTAACCTTTTCACCTTTCGCCTGTCAATCGCAAACACGCAGGGCGGACAACGGCGTTCCATTGTTTACGCCTTCATGCTTATTGTGAGCAATCTATCATGGTCACTAGTCCAGAGTTCATTGTAGCGCGAGAAGGGGATCAATGGCGGACTGCGTTCCATAACAAGCTGCGCTGCAAGGCCGATAATGAAGACACAGTGGACTGCATCAGTCAGGAAGGAGACTCAAATGAGTGCTGAGCCGCACGCTCATGCTGCACTCTGCTATTCGTTTGCTTTTTAAACACAAACGCTACTTATATGTCTCTTGGATGATGGTTTCATATTTGGGGATTTTAGTGAATAGACTTGCTTCTGGGGAAGCCTGGTTGGGATAACAAGGATGGAACGGTGATTGGTGGTGATTGGTGGTGATTGGTACATGCTCATGATGAATGAAGCAGTAAAAACTGCTTGCATTGGCTTTCTGGCGATATCCAATCATAAACATCAGCTTCTGCGCTGTTGTCATAAGAATGACAACTTATTTGTCAAGAACTTCATTCATTCATTTTCTACCGCTTATCGTCACGAGGGTCAATGGGTGCTGGAGCCTATCCCAGCTGTCTTCGGGCGAGAGGCGGGGTACACCCTGGACTGGTCGCCAGCCAATCACAGGGCACGTATAGACAAACAACCATTCACACTCACATTCATACCTATGGACAATTTGGAGTGGCCAATTAACCTAGCATGTTTTTGGAATGTGGGAGGAAACCGGAGTACCCCGAGAAAACCCACGCATGCACGGGGAGAACATGCAAACTCCACACAGAGATGGCAGAGGGTGGAAGTGAACCCTGGTCTCCTAGCTGTGAGGTCTGCATGCTAATCACTCGACGCCGTGCAGCCCATCCTTAGCAACTGTTTTTTTTTTCAATTTGGCTGTGTTACTTGAGTACTTACTGCACCTTAAAGTCGGTTTACTGTGTCCTTTTTTTTTTTTTTAAGATATTCTACTTCCACAAATTATGCTGGAATACACAAATTTCCCCATGGGGGTGAATAAAGTATCTACCTACCCATAGTCTGACAAATAAATTAATGCTCCAATGTTTTCTTCAAATAGCATAAAAACTAAGTGACCTATATTGGATTGGTTTTAGAGGCCCTCAGTGGAACAAGCATGGACACCCCTGCCTTAAAAAGTCACTCACTCATATATCTGTACTGTCAAAAACTGGCATCTTCCCCCCAAAAAAACAAAATATGCATATGTAATACTGTATTAGATATGTGAAATTTTGCTTAGAATGGGAAAACATAGCGCCATCTGGTGGACACGTGCAGACCTGCCAATATATAGGTCTTATTCTCCGATAAAAGTGACACAATAGCTAAATTCTAGCTCCAAGAACACACACATCGTGTCTTGTTGATTACCATCGTTGGCTCGGGATGAAAACCCCTTGAAACCCCTGACTTACCGTATATAAACTCAAAGAGTGGTAATGTACGTAGGTCCGCGTTTACTGAGTTCAGGCAATCTTGACACAAAATCGGTAGTACAAATGTGGTCATTACACATTTTTTGTGTTTAAAAACCTTGGGTAGACACATCCATTTTTTTTTTTTTAAGGGCGATTCGGATCTCCAGACAATTATTGAGTTTGTAGTTTGTATCACTGACTCAGCCCTTGTATGCACACTTTATAATGCTACACAGACAACGCTTTAGTTTGATTATTTAGTCAAAATAAACAGTTTGGATATTATTTATAGCTTGCTCTTCAAACTTTTCGACACAACCACTTCTGTCTGATGCTTGCCTGGAATGAAACATTTCCTGGTAGCCATTGCTAACACTGTAAACAGAGAAGCAGACCCGGCCTAATATAACAATAAATATGGGTTCATTCTTTTCTTTGCAACAGGAATATTTTTTGTGGCGTTTTGTGTATATTTTTTACTAAAAGTGCATGGGCCAACACGTCCTGATCTCTTAAGAGTTGATGGACACCGACACTTTCTTGGCTACTACTCAGGGACCTTTGACTCCTAGCGCTACGTTGCTCGTCAGCATCCTGGTTTTTGTTGTCTTTGCCCGTCAGCTCATCTATGTATAAATTGACGGTGTGAAAATCACATCAGCCTTCAAGAAAGATGGCGGAAGAGAGAAAAAAAACACCCACTGATAGGAGGAACATTATCATTTGTGACATGTGCGGAGGAGATTTCCACGCGAGCGTGAGACACTTGTTTCTTTGGGAGCGGAGGAGGCAGGACAAGGCAACACGAGCACGCCTAATAACACACTCCTGATGTTGGGAGAAATACCGTACTTGAGTGACCATGCGACTGTTGCTCTCATAGCTGGCTGAACATCACCTGCCCCCCCACAATTTTCCTTCCATTTTCTGTGTCACTGCTTCGTCTTTCCTTTTTTTTTTTTTTTTTTTATCTTGTTCCCTTTTTCATCAAGAGGAAACTCTAGAAACCTTGCTTGGCTTTGCTTTGTATGCGTCGCCACCAAGGACACGTCTACATAAACAAGGGTTTCAATGCTACATTGTTACTTTTCCAGCTTGTCTGCCAGTCAGGGATTGTAGTGACACCAGCAAATATACGAGGTATCGAGGATCAAGTGGGGCACAAAGAAATAAATGAATTGATCCTTAAGCAGTTCATTCAATGTTTATTGTTTATTGCACTTCATTCATTTCAGACCCGACTGTCGTAAAGTGAAATTCTGCAAAGTAGGATCACATATTTATATATGGAACATAGAAAACCTTGTAAATACAGTTTTAACAATATTAGAGCCCTCCAGACATGACATAACTAGAAGCTAATCAGTGAATTATGGCATCGCTACTGAGAATGATAATACAGTAATATGGAAGCACATATAAAGTGCTTTAGGCACACCTTGCAATCCAACCTATCTCGGTGTTTACAGCATCAGCGAGTGACATGTTGCTTTTTTTTTTCCATCAGAGTTAAACAGATGATTGCTGCTTGTTGATGTCCAACTGGAGGTAACAGAAAGCTGAAAAAAATGTAGAAAGTAGAGTTTGTACACAATACTCCATTGCCTTGCTGCACCACGCCTTCCTGGCAAAACATGCATGGGTGTCCAAATTGTGGTGCAGTGGTCATCTGTGGAACGTAGCTTTTTGCAAAAATAAAATAAACTAAAATGAAAAGTGGAAAAAATTGGGCAAAATGGCACAATGTAACTAGAAAAAAATTAAATGTTGATACCGATAACGAATAAAGACACAAGATTCATCTTGCGAAAACCAAATATGGTTATTTACCCACATATTGCCAAAATGCTTGTATCCACCACTCACATTTTGTATTTTTTTCAAGTGTTCTCACATTATTATCTGAAAAGCTCAATGGAAGGCTTGCAGAGCACCACTCATGTGGTCTTGGGGGGCTACAGGTGCCCGCGGGCACCACGTTGGTGACCCCTGTTTTCGAAGCTTTCAGTGAAATCTAAGCTGTTAAATAGCAGCCTTTGTATTTGAACCAGAAGAGTTTGGGATATTTGAGTTTTTCCTTCTTGTTGCGGACCAGAGTACCGAACCACTTGTGTGAGCACGGCTTCAAGAGTGGTGTTTTTTGGAAAAATACCTTTTTGTACATACTGGTAGCGATACGGCTTATCAGCTTGAGCAGCAGGTTTCAGAAGTCCATTTTAGCAGCACCCAGGAGACAAACATTAAACGTTTGGCACAAAAACATTCCTTTTGCAGCCCGGTGGTGGATAATGTTTCTTTTTGATTTGCACGTTTGACTCCTGTGTGGCTTATTGGAGAATCCCCTCCAAAACTCCCATTCATCCCCTCAACGTGCTCTGACACTTTTCCGAGGAGGAGAAGCCCCGGCGAGCATAAAACCGCCACCACTCGCCCGCAGTGTGATGGGAGGCATCTCAAGGTCTTCCAGAGCTGTTCTCCAGGGGTTGCCTAGCTACCAGGCGGCTCCTACACTTTTCTCGTCTTGCTCAGCGGGAGCTGAATGGTCGCTTCTACGCGGCGAGAGAAAGGCGAGCTGCCAAACACTACAAAGGCACCCACGCATGTTAATCACGCTCGATAAAGCCCCGACTTCTTATCATGCAAAATGCCTTATTCGCTAAGTGACAAGATGCTGACAGATTGATGAAGGCAGGCCCAGGATTCCGCTGTGGCACTTCATGAACTTCATACAGATGCTGTCGGTCTTGATTGAAAGATTGAGATTATTCTGCACTTTGGGTCCGTCCGGAAATTTCACCCAAACATCCTTAACTTGTTATGTATCTTGGCCGAGCCTTGAACGTTGCACCATTACACCCCATTACCAGAACCGGCAAATGAATGAAACACTTTTGGAGCGTGTCGCTGTCAGCAGGTGAAAATTACCCGGCTCCTGCGTTTCTGTGACTTTTCAGTGACTTTGTGACGCAGTTTGAAGATCATAAACAGTAAATGTGATGAAAGCAAGTGTTTGGGCTGCCAAACGCTCATGGCTGCAAGCTGAATTCTTTAGTCAGGTTGTCGTTATGTGATTTAACAAGAAGTGAGGGAAGTTGGGATTCTTTTGGTAGTCCAGAAGACATCACTATTCCAGGCCATATAAAAGCAAACTTAAAACTGTCCTTTTTGATGAAGCTTACAGCTTGAATCATCCCTTAGTTAAGCTGACATCGGCCCAGACGATGATGCACGTCTTTGGCCAGGTTCTTAGGCTGCCTTGCTGCAAGAAGCACGATTCCTGGCGGTGTACACGTTACGGTTTTTCGAAGCGTACCCTCTCATTGTGAATGCATGTTGCTGCATTGCAAGTGTTGAGTAAACAAATCACGTAAAAGTAGATATATATACTCTAGAGTGTCAGCAGAGTCAAATACAGTACAGGCAAATTGATCACTTAGTGGCAATGTGTAATTTGACTGTTTCATCAGGTGGTCAAGATGTCAATCATTAAAGCAGCCAACGTGTACGTGCATGTAAAATTGATTTGCAGCAGAAGTAGCATGGTAACCCCTCAGAATACAGAATACGTCTGTAGTGGTGCATAGGGAGCGTGGAATCAGGTCTGTATTTTTTATTTTTAGTGTATAGATTTGGACGTACGCTATGGCACAGCTCATAAGGAGGACTGACAGTACAGTAGATTCCTGCTTTTTGCAGCAGCTTATGGCAAAAAATTGTGATTGAGACGCCCATAAAGGTTTTGATCAACATTTGCAATAAGTGTTACTGCTGTAATTATTACAGTCGAGCTCCAGAAACGCTCTTCAATATGCCTGACACATTTATTAAACTCATTTTAAATTTAAAATGCAGCTGCCCGCCACTAATGAGTGATAATGGAAGATGATTGATGAACAAATGAAGTCTGAGTCAGAGTAGAAGTTGTATGGAAGTTCCACTTTTGTGTCTCAGCACGGTTACGGTGCATTCAAGGACCATCTAACAGTGTGAAGTCTCGATGCCTGATGGAAAAAAAAAAAACATCCGTGAAGCAAAGCAACTGACAAGACGTTGTTCGCCGTTGTTTTAGGAAGTGTGTAGGTACTAAACCGATGCACAGAGTGAACTCTTCCTGCTTGTTTGGAGGCAAGAGACGAGGAAAACAGACATTTATCGTTATTTATCGTGTGCTTCATCATTTATTTATACAGTTTTTATTTTGAATAAGGAACCTCACCACCCCAATACTGTATTGACTATATATATATATAGACTATATATATATATATATATATTTTTTTTTTACTGAAAATCTGTGAATATGTGGGGGCGTGAATGCAGAACAGTAACTGTGTGGGATCCACTTTACAGTCGTCCTTCGACTGGCTTCCCATTATCACGCTTTATCCAAATATCGACGTTTAACGGCTGACTATAGCACATTATTGATCATAAATATGCATATTTAAGCCAATTTTATGTGTAAGTTAAGTGTTTTGAAGCATACTAAGAATACCCAGTCAACAACAAAGGCCTAAATACATATACTGGATTTATGTCGCATCATTATCATCAAACTAGTTCAAACTCCTCTGTGGAAATTCACTTATCAAGGTTGGGTTTAGAGCCAACTAAATGCGATAAACGAGGGACGACTGTATGCTAGTTCTTGCTATTTTACTAGGAAGAATTTTGGTGATAATGGACAAAATTCAGAAGTTAAATTGAATTAGGCGTATAAAAATAATGGATTCTGTCACCGTTGTCTTCCTAAAGGCTGTAAATGTGATTTTAGCCCACTTTAAAAATGCATCATTGGAACTAATGGACAGGCACCAACTGTCTCCATCGTACTACTGTTTTTGTTGGTCCGATATTTTCCCGATGGTTTCGTTCTTGCAGGCTGTGGAATCCACGGAATGAAGATGCAGTACATGAGCAAACTTGCATCCAAATTCAAGTCTGGAAAAACTTCGGAAACCATCTCAACACTGACTCAAAGACACACTAGCGGCGTGTAGAACCAATCCAACACTGTAAATGATTGGTTTTCATTGAATCTTCCAAATCTGAAGCTGAGTCACCACATAACAAAAAAAAAAAAAGCTTCTAACAGTGACTTCAATGTGCCTTTCCATCTGCTGTCAAAGACATTTACTAGGACTGTTTGTCCGGACTTGCACATCAAATTCAATTCATTTTGCACCCCCAGCGAGTCCGTGGAGAACACACACACACACACAGAGGGAGTGAGAGGCTTTGAAAGGCACATCACAAACCAATATTCCCACAACACAACAATGGGCGGCTCATTTTCAGGTGGCTTTGATGTGACATTTCGGGATGTTTTTTCATATTTGTCTCTAATAATACAAAATACATGAACAAAGGGAGAGATTGAGGAATGATAGGATGTGCCTTTGCTTTAGAAAGCCCATAATGTTACGAGACTTTTTTTTTGTAACTTCATGTATGCTTTGCAGGTGTGAGTTTTCCTCCCACATTCCAAAAACATGCTAAGTTAATTGGCGACTCCAAATTGTCCATAGGTATGAATGTGAGTGTGAATGGTTGTTTGTCTATATGTGCCCTGTGATTGGCTGGCCACCAGTCCAGGGTGTACCCAGCCTCTCGCCCGAAGACAGCTGGGATAGGCTCCAGCACCCCCCACGACTCTCGTGAGGATAAGCGGTAGAAAATGAATGAATGATTGTATACAAAGATACGAAGATGGTTTAAAAGACAACATTCACATTTTCTGTTGTGATTTGAATTGTACAGATTACAAAAAATATATATAGCTGCTTAGTTGTAATCTGTTCCAGTGGTTATCAAAACAGGGGGTGCTGGAGCCTATCCCAGCTGTCGACACTCTGGACTGGTGGCCAGCCAATCACAGGGCACATATAGACAAATAACCATTCACACTCACATTCATACCTATGGACAATTTGGAGTCGCCAATTAACCTAGCATGTTTTTGGAATGTGGGAGGAAACCGAAAACCCACTCATGCACGGGGAGAACATGCAAACTCCACACAGAGATAGTCGAGGGTGGAATCAAACTCGAGTCTCCTAGCTGTGTGGCCTGCGCCTTATCATCATTTATCATGACATTATGAAAAACCTCAACTTCAAAAATGAGCAAAAGAAATAATGGAGATGATAGATTTTTCTATCTCATAGAGCGTAGAGACAGTTTACTGTTGGAACATCATTAAAAAGTTTCAGCCTAAAATCACATGACGATGCATAAACCAAAGAAGCATTCACAGTTTGTCACCAATAATAATCAATATTGTTCTGGCTTTAGCCCGTGAGAGTGCAAATAATGGATAATCGACCAGTTAGCCGACTGGAAACTGAGTAAAGTCTTAGTAAAGTCTTGAGTAGTCTACATGTGGCCCACGATGGTGTACACCCAGCTGGGATAGGCTCCAGCATACTCCCATGACCCATATTTCCTGTTTTACAGAAGTGAGCGGTATAGTTTTGCATAATCCTGCTAACCAACTAACATGTTTTCTTGCTTGGCGGAGGTGATTACAGTAATAAATATTAATGAGCTCCTCATCCCCCGTCTGTAAATGTATTTTGTGTAAATGAAATCTGAATGATTCATCAATTAAACGGATTTGCAGGGCGATGAAGACGATATCGCTCGTACATTATGAAACTCATAAATTGGTAATGGAGCAGACCGGCTTCTCAGCACAACATCGGCTCTTCATGCAATGACCTTTGCCTCATAGTGAAGATAATTATCTTCTAAAATCAATGACGAGGTGGGGGCTTTGACAAATGCGATCATCAAGACAACTCAGCACGCTTGCCAAGCGCTTCCTATTTCAATCACATCTCCTCCCGCTGCTCTAAAGTCTGAATGAAAGCCAAAGATGATTGTCGTATTGAAGTAACTCATGCGGTCGGCAAGGATTTGAAATGATAATTTAAGATATTATGGGCAACCTTATTTGCTATAAGTGGCTGCTATAAATGGCCCCTCCACTCGTCAGTGTGAGGCACTGATTGCTTTGTGATTTCTTCTATCCAACTCATGAAGGAAAATGATAATGGAAATCTAGAATAAAATATCACTAGATATCTTATTAATGTCACTGAACCATGCTGCCATTAACTAGCAATGCATTAAAGAAGCTGTCAATGTAATCGACACAAAGACTAAAAAAACACATTCAGTACAAGTACAGTCCTGAAAAAAATACAGTTTTTGTTGAAACATACAAAAAACGAGTGATTTTTTTCAGTAGGAAATAATGTAAATCTAATTCATCCTTTCTAGACGCTGAAAATGATTAACAAAATTACAGAGGGGGCGGCTTCTCCCCCAAGAGAGGCCGGTCATCTCCGCCTACCTTCTTTTCATCATCTGCTGTGAGCCTCAAAAACTCACCAAACTCCGGCAACTGTTTGTTCTTCAAATGCTCTATTAAATGTTGGGTTGAAGCTTTTTTCATGCGTTCCCCCCAGTCAGATGTTTTTTCTTGCCAACATTCACAAATCCCATAAAAGTTCCACACGGCGGACATTTTTGTTTGGATTTGGAAAGTACACTGTAGTTTCTGGGATCAGAGCTAAAAGGCATTGAAATCGGCATATGCTGATTGCGTATTTTTCAAAGAAATCAGCTGATACTAATCAATGACCGATTGATCGCCGCATCCCTAATCAGAAGTATTCTGTTATTCAGCTTCTTTTTTATCGAATGCAGTGATTCTTAACCATAGGGCTGTGGGCCAAACTTGGGCCTCAAGCGCCACCTTTAGGGCCGCAAAAAACGCTATGCTACCGAATGTTATCTATGAGACGCTCAGTTATGGTAATGGTAATGGTTTTATTTCATTTGAACATGCATCAGATTACAATTGAATGCATCACATAATCAGTTCCCAGTTCCACATGTCCAAAAGGAGTAGGAAGAAGCAAAGCTTATTAAATCCTACCCCTCCATCTGGTACTTTTACAATCAGTAACTGTTACATTTGTTCACTTCCTGCTTTCCTAATATGGTTTAAGGTTATTTTTTGTTTGTTTTGTTTTGTTTTTTAAAAAAACAATATATATTTTTTTGTCCCATACCGAAGTACGAGGTGATATGACCATACAATGACATAGGTTACAAAGGTTATAGTGCAGCCAGATGGTGGCGGTAATGTGTCAGTTGGTTGTTTAACAATCTCACAGAAGATCACAAGAACACATTCAACTACAACTAGCAATGGAGAAGTTTGTTCAAAAACGAAAAATTGAGGACAAAAGTGGTGGCGAGGTATACCCTGGACTGGTCGCCAGCCAATCACAAGGCACATATAGACAACAAACCATTCACACTCACATTCATACCTATGGACAATTTGGGGTGGCCAATTAACCTAGCATGTTTTTGGAATGTGGGAGGAAACCGGAGTACCCGGAGAAAACCCACGCATGCACGGGGAGAACATGCAAACTCCACACAGAGATGGCCAAGGGTGGAATTGAACCTGGGTCTCCTAGCTGTGAGGCCTGTGTGCTAACCACTCGTGCAAGGCCCAAACTTAGAGACCATTTTTTCATTAATTATATGGCATAATCATCCATCCATCCATCCGTCACATCATCAATTAAATCTATAATGTTAATATTTAATGGCTCCCGGACCAATCTGCACTGAAAATATCGAGCATCGACGTTAAAAAGGTTAAGGACCCCTGATCTAATGTATATTGTCCACTTGTCCGGTATTTATATACCACTTGTCACTGGTGACTTTTGCCGAGAAGCGGGGTACACCCCGGATTGGTCACCAGCCAATAACAGGTCACATGTATACAAACGACCATTCACACGGACATTCATAATTTAGAGTCTCCAATGAAGCTAAGCTAACATGACGAGAAAACTGCCCAGGGAAACTCCCAATTACCCAAACAGAAATCCAATCCCATGATCTCCTTACTATGAGGCCAACATGCTAACCGCTAGCCCACATTGCAGCCCACCAATACCGTAAAATCCAATTATGACAACATGTACAGTTACCGTACACCCCGAGGGTCAAGATGACTAAACCATGCTGGCGCTGCAATACTGTACCATCACTTTAATACGTGTACGTCCGTTTCCTCAAACCATACAAGCCAACCTCAGAGGAATTCTGCATTAATGACCATGTGGATTTTGTGATGACAAAGACGCTTCCGAGAAGCCACCCGTCCATGAAGGTCCACCTGGGACGCTTTGATGGAAAACAATGATTTTTATAACTCCTTTTTTTTTTTTACTGGCAACACTCTTTCTTTATGTTGTGTTGCAGAGGTAGCTTTACAGCTCCAGAAAATGCAATCAAGCGTCCAGTCCAATTACTGTCATCATTGTGATGTATTAAAGTCAATTCTGTGGAGCTGGGCTTATTAAAGTGGATTCCAGGGGTCATTTGCTGCCTAATTGACTCGCCAAGGAACAGGAAAGCACACAGCCAGGGGGGGTTCTCGCTGTGTAGGTGTCCCGTGTGGCCGCAGGTGCACATTGCAGGGTTACTTTCAGGTAGACGGCCTCAGGGTAGCAGCCAGGAAATGGACTCGCAGGGAACAAGGAGTGACTAAGTCGACAAGGTGGGGAGTGATGCCGTGCCCGGCGAGGTCAAGTAGAAAATACCCCAAAAGCTCCGTAACAGTGGGGATTAATTGGCTGTGAGCAGGAAAGTTGTTGGGGGAGGTGAAATGAATGGGGGTTAGGCGGGGAAAAAAAATGCAATCGCGCCGGCGGGAATTGTGAAGGTTTGTCAGGACGATGAAGGGAAGGTAGATCTGACTGCGGGGCGACACAAAGTAAGGTGCATTTTTCGCTATACCATAGAGCATGTGGTCTTATTTGCAAGCAATGTATTATGTTAATAATGTTAATAATGACAGTGTGTCACTCATTAGCGATTCGCAGGGAGGAACATCTGCTATGTTGGAAACAGCGTCCCCGTGATGTACTGTATCTTAAACAGCTCATTCAGTTAAGTGTTGCCATTAATTCCTTACTTAAAAAAAAACCATAATTTATTTTTTTTGCATTTTTAATCGCTACTTAGAACCTCCTTCAGATCCAACAGTACAATTCTGGAACTGGTTTTAAAATTTAGATCAGGGTGGTATACAAAGCTGCATGGCGGTCTTGTGGTTAGCGTGCAGACCTCACAGCTAGGAGACCCGGGTTCACTTCCACCATCGGCCATCTCTGTGTGGAGTTTGCATGTTCTCCCCGTGCATGCGTGGGTTTTTTCCCGGGTACTCCGGTTTCCTTTCCTCATTCCAAAAACATGCTAGGTTAATTGGTGACTCCAAATTGTCCATAGGTATGAATGTGAGTCTATAATGTGAGTATGAATGTGTCACATTTTCTGTTATGATTTGAAATTGTACAGATTACAAAAAATATATATCCATAATATTTTCTATCCAATAGCTGCTTAGTTGTAATCTGTTCCAGTGGTTAACAAAACGGGGGGTGCTGAAGCCTATCCCAGCTGTCAACAATCTGGATTGGTGGCCAGCCAATCACAGGGCACATATAGACAAACAACCATTCATACTCACATTCATACTTATGGACAATTTGGAGTCGCTAATTAACCTAACATGTTTTGGAATGTGGAGTACCCGGGAAAAAAAACTATGCATGCACGGGGAGCAAACTCCACACAGAGATAGCCGAGGGTGGAATCGAACTCGGGTCTCCTAGCTGTGTGGCCTGCGTGCTAACCACTCGTCATTTATCATGACATCATGATAGATTTTTCCCACGTTTGGTGCTCATAGAGCGTAGGGACACTTTACTGTTGGAACATCATTAAAAAGTTTCAGCCTAAAATCACATGACGATGCACAAAGCAAATAAGCATTCACCGCAGGCAGCTTGTTACCAATAATAATCAATATTGTTCTGGCTTTAGCCTGTGAGAGTCCAAATAATGGATAAAGTTAGCCGACTGGAAACTGTTGAGTAAAGTCTTAGAGGAGTAGTTTGGAGTTTTTGACATGAAGTTTTATGACATCTCCATCAGCGGTGTAGTGCATCACCAGTGGCTCCCCCACCCCCCACTTCGTCCCGTGTCATTCAACTTGTCACAAAATCCTACCGATTTAATAATCATATCCAGTAGGACGTTATATTTAATTGTTTGGTAAAGATCATAAGGATATCTTGAGAAAACCTCCACAGACACATTTCCACTTGTGTCTTCACACACGCCCTCTTAAGTTGGAAAAGCAAGCAGGAAGCATATTCTGACAAAAGTTTGGAGCACTCTGACAAGCCAAATGAGAAACAGCTCTATGTCTCAGGCGGCCTCCTACTTGTGACCCAGAAATGGATCTTGGCGCACCATCTGGACGGATCTCTCAATTCCCAAAATGCATTTAGAGAAAGGAGAGAGGAGGTGTCGCCGGAGTTACCAGCGAGGCTGCACAGATGTTTCTTTCGTGGAAGTCATTTTGGCACCGGTGGCGTGTAACGAGGCTTGCCACGCAGCTGGAATGTCGACTGGAGTGAGAAAGTCGGTACCGCAAAGTGAATGAAAGTGTGGCGACAAAAAAGGATGTGGTCAAAGGACAGTGGTGTGAAAAAGTGTTTTCCCTTTCCTGGTTTCTTATTTTTCTGCTTGTTTGCACATTTTTTTCAGTTTTTTAAAGTGTTGATTGGTAGAAAATAAACTGTTGAAAGCAAACAGGAAGAATGAGGAAGGGATTACATGGTGCATGGCTCTGCTGCTCTCCTCCTGCGACACATTTCATTTTGCTTCTTGCACCTGCTGGAGTGAGTGCCACTTTTACAGTCTTAAAGATATGTATTTAAATATTACTCCATGACAGCACAGATGAACACAAATGCAGTTTTTAAATGAAATGTTTTATTATTAAGAGTAAAAAAAAGTATGAAAAAGTCATATAAACTCCAGAGAATCACAGTGAGTGCCATTATCCATAAATGGAATAGTGGTGACGAACTATAATGACCACAAAAGTGCAGCAACGAGGTCACAAAAGACCCCACAACAACATCCAAAGAACTGCAGGTCTCAGTTACAAACAGCATTTTGTGTCCAGTTGTCTTGTCATTGCTTAATATTTAACTTTGTTTGATCACGGCCAAGTGGTTTGGCGCACAGGCCTCACAACTCGAAGACCCGAGTTCAATTCCACCCTTGGACATCTTTGTGTGGAGTTTGCATGTTCTCCTTGTGCATGTGTGGGTTTTCTCTGGGCGGATACTCGGGTTTCCTCCCACATTCCAAAAACATGCTAGGTTAATTGGCGACTCCAAATTGTCCATAGGTATGAATGTGAGTGTGAATGGTTGTTTGTCTATATGTGCCCTGTGATTGGCTGGCCACCAGTCCATATGCATATGTGACCATACAGGTAATCTGTACAGCATACAAGCACCTGGATTATTTTATTATTATTTATCATTCATTAGTGATGAATACCAATGTGTTTAATAAGCGTGTGAGTGATATTGAAGCAAGAATGGGACAATGTCAACGTCACGACTCTCTCACACAAACTTAAGTTTCACTTTCCAGGCGTACAAGCTTACGTTTCACTTTAAAGAGGGCCGGAGCAACTGCTATATAGACACTGTTTACCTTCATGCTGGACTTTTCCGTTGAACTTCCTCATTGATGATTGGAGTGCAGAGCTGTTTTTGAATGATTTTAATGATTTGAAATCTTTATTTTGTGTTATAATCGACTTTTTTCTGATAGCACAGCGGTCCAAAGAACCAGGAAAAAGGGCTGAAGGGCAAAGAAAAACAGTTTACAACATTTGAAATGTGGGTTTTAACATTATAAGAGTCCTCCATAAATGAGATAACACCCCTATAGTCACCTTCCCCCAAGTATTACCCCCTAAAATATACATAATAACAGAAAATAAGATATTTTAGACATAATACAGACTCACACATGTTAGCGTCGGGACAGTTCCTTGTTGTTTTTTTTTTTACTTTACTTTTACAATATTAATGTAACAGTGTACGCCAATGAAACATTACTGTTCAGTGAAGAATGTTTCTTCTGAATGCCTCATATTTATATCTATTTTTTTTATTTTTAGCCATATTTATGCTTGAAAATGCTTTATTTAAGCAAAAAATATGTAACATTTGCTTAAATATGCATTTTTAAAAAGCTAATAATTGGCTGTTGTCAACCACGAAACAGCAATGACTTATGAATTACTATATTTTCAAGAACCGTAAAGGATGAAGTGGCTGCTTGTTAAGTTCTTTGGCTGTACGGATGAAAAGATACATTATGTCTTTTGGTTATGTCATCTGCAATTTTCCACCCATGAAGCAAGGTACAAAACGATCCACCATGGTCTCAGTGGTGATTGATCACGATGTGACAAATGTGCCCATACCATACCCGTACTGTGTAGGTGATGCCGGGCTGCAAACAGAAAATAGAAGCCTGTGGCAAGTGGGTACAACCTTGGAGGACGGTTGGGAACTCTGAGCTCCATGAATTATAAACAACAAGCTACAACTGTTTTCAATTAGTGACTGATTACATTAGCGTAAAATGGGTAAAATGTGACTCGTGACTTGCTGAGCCATGTAGATACAACACTTACCTTAATTTGCTCAGCGCAGCATGGACAGGTTCTAGGGAAAACAAACCAACCCTGGGAAGGAGCAATGCAGCTAAGAAAAAGGATGCAAATTGGGAGGAAAGTGCCCTGTGGGAGGCAGGATGGATCGTAGCTGACTTTGCATTTATCCTCCCTCTGGGAGAAGCTCCTGCATCCTCAGACTGTCCACAGCTAAATGATCTTATCTAAGACTATAAGGGGCTGTAATAAAAAAAAAAAAACAACCTATTTAATTGTATTCAAATATTAAATATTACTGCTTTGAAAAGTTATAACAAGCGTTGCATGGATGGTGCTTATGCAGAAGAGGGAGAATTCAAAAGGACTGGCTTGAATAATGAATGTCCACAGCAGGGGAAAATAGAGGGAAAACGGGAGAGGACTGCATCAGCAGATCTGGGACAAACAAGTAGGACAGCGGAGCTCCGCGCAGCCTGCAAATTTTGACTCGTCACCCGGTTTTCCTAAAGGCGATGTGTGAGCAACTGGGAAACAAAGAGCTCAGCAATCGAGTCGTTCTAACTCATTGGCGCCTAGCATACTGCATGGTATTCACGTATTCTGTTGGCTCACTCCCTGAACCCTCTTCTTTCATGACTCTCACTAGTATTATCCTCGTCATGTTCGTCAATATCAATATCAGAGGCACAAAGAGCTGATGATGCAACTCTACAATAGTAGACAGTAGAGGCATGTTTGATGAAGTTTTAAGCCGAAAAAACGACCACAAGGTTAAACAAACTCAAGTTTATAAAACCTCGGCCTGCTTATCTTCCATTGAAATACACAATAAACAGCAACCAGGAAGTGAAAAGGCATCTCGCCGTGTTGCATGAAGGGAAATTTTAACACGTGTGTGTGTGCACACGAACAGTTCAGTTGCAAATATTAAAATTGTAAATAGCTCCAGGTGTTGTATTTGTAAATATATCTATATATTCATGTAAAATAAAAATTTCTTTGTGTCGGATAAGTTTGAACTGAAGAAATGGAAAAATATATTTTTATATTTATAATATATGTATAATTTATATGAATTTATTAATTAATATATCATAAAAATATAATTTATTCATATTGAGATGTAGAGCATTTGTCCTCACAGTCAGTATTGACTGAGATGTTTGCTTGGTGATGTAAATACCAACGGAAAAGCGCAAAATTATGTGCGTTCACAGAAAATGTTTGCTTCATCGCAAAAAAAGTACTGTTCTTTAATACAGTTGAAAAGCCAGCATTTCAAGAAATGCTCCAAACGTTTGACAGACAGTGCAAACTGCGTGTGACAAAATACATGTAATAATTGTCATTTCACAACTTTACAATAGTGAAAGACAACACTTTAAAGTGTGTAATTTATTATTATGGTATGGATTTATGGTGTCAACAATAAATATTTTACATGCTGGCATTGTTTTGTGACTTGGTTTGTTTGTACAGTCTTGTTTTTTCATTGTCCATCCATCCACCCATTCATAGTCTGTCGCTTATCCTTGCTAGCGTTGCGGGGGGTGCTTTGGGCAAGAGGCGGGGTACACCCTGGACTGGTGGCTAGCCAATCACAGGGCAGATATAGACAAACAACCATTCACACTCACATTCATACCTATGGACAATGTAGTCGCCAATTAACTTGACATGCATGGAAACCGAGAGAGATTCGATCTCTCGATTTCCTGACTGTGTGGCCAACATTCTAACCCCACTTTCTCCATGCGGCCCCATTTTTTCCATTGTCCTTCTCTTAAAATTCTCATGGACCTAATCTTGTGTATTGTCTAATCTTGTAATCTGGGTGCACCCGTGACACCCCTACTGTTTGGGTGAAAACAATGTAATTTGGAGGCAGAGAAAAAGATGGCATCTTTCAAAGATCCAAACAGTGATAAACAACATACTGACGTATAACGACAGGATGCTTAAAGAGGAAGCATCTATTTTTTTCGTATACTTTTTCTGGCTGCATTCATGATACTGCCAAGCTGTGCCATTTATCTCAAGACTGCTCGGCATATGAAAGGTTCTTGTAGTTGCACATCAGAAGGATGACTCTCCATCATTTAAAAAAAGTCCTTGCCAGTAGGAGAGATTTGTTTTTCATCCTGTTTGTTATTCTAGCTGGAAAAGTGGTTATTTCTTTTCTTTCCCACTACGTTTCACAAAAGAAGTAATTTACATACTCCCAAACAGCTGCTCACGCTAAAAATGTTGATGGTACTAACACAAAATGGAGTGGAAGCTCCACATGACTGTCTTGACTGGTGTGATTTTCGCTTTGGGTCCGGAGTTCAAATCCTGGATGAGCTCACTTCTCGGGGATTAGTAAGTATATTTGAGCTATTCAAGCTATATTTAAACCATAATATTGCGAGCACTTAAAGTGATGAGATGGGACTGATATGCACCTGCTGTTCTTATCCCAATCTGAGCCTTTCAAATTGACAACAATATGTGGAAAAGAGATATAGCATGACACCTAGCTTGACTTTGGATGATATTAGCAACTCTAATCAGGGCACCAACATAAAACCAAGCAGGTGGAAATGTTTTTCACTGGGGCAGGAAAGACTTTATTAATGATGCCTAGCCAATGACCGAAGGATTAGGAGGAGAGTCCTATAGAACGATGAGGACAAATTATGATTTAATGAAAAATCATATCATATTCATTCATTCATTTTCTACCGCTATTTCCTCACAAGGGTCGCGGGGGTGCTGGGGCCTATCCCAGCTGTCTTTGGGCAAGAGGCGGGGTACACCCTGGACTGGTCGCCAGCCAATCACAGGCACGTTTTTCTAATTGTCCACAGGTATGAATGTGAGTGTGAATGGTTGTTTGTCTATATGTGCCCTGTGATTGGCTGGCCACCAGTCCAGGGTGTACCCCGCCTCTCGTCCGGAGACAGCTGGGATAGGCTCCAGCACGTCCCGCGACCCTCGTGAGGATAAGCGGAAGAAAATGAATGAATGAATTTTCATCACCAAAATCCGTATGTGAGATATGAGTACTCGTCTTTTTTCTCATTGTTGGTTCTAGCTTCAGCAACAGTTTGGCGGATATTTGACGTTCATTTTCACAAACAGTCCTGTGTGAAACGCCGTTGACATATGAAAATATTTTCTCTTCCTGGGAATGAACAACTCTGACGACTCCTGCCTGAGCTTACATCATAGAAAGACTTCCTGGGAGCTATAGCCACAACCTGAAACAGAGCGAAGCAGAACATGCCCATATAAGGAAGCCTGGCTCCATATGACATCACAGGGAGGCAGGGTTAGAAAAAAAATCTCAAACTGAGTGTTCAGAGCCATGTCAAACTTCTTTTACGGCTCATTTCCAAATGTGCAAACCTCATTATCTGGAACTTTGGCATCGTTTAACACAAAAATACAAAAAAAAAACATTCTAATAACATTTATAAGTCAGAAAAGTGGAAAAAACACAATAGGTTCCTATCTACTACAGTATTATCACTGTGTTTGTTTCTGTTTTTCTGTTATTGTTGTTGGAATTGTCTCTGTATTGGACTCTTTTTTCTCCTCTTTTCTATCCCCTCCTGCTCCAGTCTGGCCGCACCAAATTTACATAACAATAAACATGACATTAAGTCAAATCAAATCTATGTAACAGGAGAAGACTACATCACACTTTTGCCTGGCAGAACAAATCAGCTGAGCATGTAAGGTCATCTAGATCAACAATAATATTTGCCCCAACAGCTGAAGAGGAAAAAAATAAAACATGAAAATATACAAAATAAATAAGTTAGTTCACCTAACTTCACCTTAATGATGGGCTGTAATGTCTTCATCATTTTTTTGTGTTCGACTCCGATTCCTTCTCAATAGCCATAATAATTTAGCTGAGATAACAGCTGAGGCAACTAAACTGGATGTTATGTCCAAACACTAGCAGGTCTTCCTTAGGACCTCATCTGTCATTGTCAGCCTGAGAAGGACCGGAGAAGTCTCCTCACGTGTGCCACAACAGGTCGCACCGAGTTAGTCAGAGTCGCAGGGAGGAAAATTGCTCGGCGATGTGTGAAAAGTGACATTTTGAAAAGCCCTATTTAAAGAAGCCATCTGCAGCGACTTGATGGTGAGGTCACCTGCTCTCGTCTTAATGCTCTGACTTGATGGCTTGTCACTAGTTTGTTGGCGGTCACAAAGACTGTGGCAGCTTTTAAGCTCGCATAATGCCGCAAGTACGCCGAAGCAATATGAACATTGAACTGGAAACTCTTAGATTAATTCACTGGCTGAGACTTAAGAGAAATACTCTTCTATCTATCATTATGCTGTTTATATTACTGGTTAATGATACCATGATTGATGAAGAAATAATGTTGTTTTATTATTTTGTGTATACAGTCATCTCTATTTTATAGCAGTTAGGACGGCTGCGGGGGGTGCTGGAGCCTATCCCAGCTGTCTTCGGGCGAGAGGTGGGGTACACCCTGGACTGGTGGCCAGCCAATCACAGGGCACATATAGACAAACAACCATTCACACTCACATTCACACCTATGGACAATTTGGAGTCGCCAATTAACCTAGCATGTTTTTGGAATGTGGGAGGAAACCGGAATACCCGGAGAAAACCCACGCATGCACGGGGAGAACATGCAAACTCCACCCAGAGATGGCCGAGGGTGGAATTAAACTCGGGTCTCCTAGCTGTGAGGCCTGCGTGCTAACCACTAATCCGCTGTGCAGCCCTGTTTTATTAATGTTTTACTAATTGTCCATTGGAATGAATGTGAGTGTGAATGGTTGTTTGTCTATATGTGCCCTGTGATTGGCTGGCGACCAGTCCAGGGTGTACCCAGCCTCGTGCCAGAAGACAGCTGGGATAGGCTCCAGCACCCCCGCGACCCTTGTGGGGATAAACCGTAGAAAACTATACACAGAGATGGCCAAGGGTGGAATTGAACTCGGGTCTCCTAGCTGTGAGGCCTGCATGCTAACCACTCGATCACCGTGCAGCTGGATTCCTTATTTATAAATATTTTTTTTTAAGTTAAAGCGTATAAAACTTTTAACAGTTTTAATATTATTTCATCCCTCAAGATATGAAATAACCCTAAAGTCACCTTTACACTCTTATTACAATTTATTACATAAGTTATTACAGTAATTTTTATTGCAATTTAAGACATTTTTCTGGACTAGTAGACACTTTTGTCGCGTCTGTCAGTGTGGAAAAAACCCCCCAAATATAAGTCGCTTCAGGGTATAAGTCGCAGGACTAGCCAAACTATGAAAAAGTGCAATTTATAGTTTGGAAAATTCGGTACATCAAACTTTTGCTCCTGTGTGTTGCTGTAAATATGTTCTAGTGCCAGGGGAGCTGAGTGGGGGCGGACAGGAAGTGACATAAGGGGTTCAGATTTGAGTTTTATTTTATAGCCCGTGTTAGGGAGTATGTTATGCGATGATTGTGCTGATTGTGAGGTAACTCAAACCTGCAATAAAAGCCTGTTGTTCTGGCAATTAAGTTTGTGCACCTCACCGAACATTACAGTGCCATTACTGACACGTAGTGGCCAGTGTAGAATACAACTTTTTTACAGTTGAGCCTGCTTGCAAATGTATCGATTTAGTGATTTTATTGGTCAGTAAAAAACTCCATCAGCAGTATTGCTGAAAGAATTATGTGTGTGTGGTATATTGTGCTAGTTAAACTGCTTCCATGACAGTAGTTATGTATACAGAGGAGCCTTCAACGTGTGGGCGAAGCAGCTCAGTCAGACACAGCCACGGTGTCCTTGCCATGCCAACATTTTCATGCCATTCTTCTAAAATAACAACATTCTTGTCAAAGTTGTCCCATCAGTTATAGTAGGTACCATTGGGTCTTGTTGGCGGGAGCATTGGAGCAGTTTTAGTTTTAGAGAGCAATACAGCAGCAGCAACGTCCTCCAAAGCCCATAATGGTGCCTTTGTTCGTCAATGCAAAGCAAAAGCAGGCGTATGTTTACTCTTAAACACAAAAAAGATCATTTGAATATGCTTAAAACCAGCAATATAATGGTTAAACTTTGCCGACATGCTATTATACTTAGCTAGTATGGAAATAACAGCACAGTGGGCAAAAAGCCAAACGCTTCATCTTCACCGTCCATACACACACTATGAAGACAAGACAAAAGCCTACGTTTGCATGTGGACAAAAGGTCGAAACAACAAAAATATGCACCAAAAAAAATAAATCCATATTTTTTTAGACTTATTATTGACTAGACTTATTTTTGACACACTGCTATAAGAGTTAGCCTCTTGATTGTGAGACAATTATTGGAAATAAGTCAACAAAAAGAACAAAAGTGTAGTGTAGTATTCTCCCACCACACATAACTAGTTCTTTTTCTTTTTGCATAGTATTTATGGGAGTGATTTATAACCATAAAACATTCATTCATTAATTGTCTACCGCTTTTCCTCACGAGTGTCACAGGGCGTGCTGGAGCCTATCCCAGCTGTTTTTGGGCGAGAGGAGGGGTACACCCTGGACTGGTGGCCAGCCAATCACAGGGCACATATAGACAAACAACCATTCACACTCACATTCATACATATGGACAATTTGGAGTGGCCAATTAACCTAGCATGTTTTTGGAATGTGGGAGGAAACCGGAGTACCCGGAGAAAACCCACACGGGGAGAACATGCAAACACACAGAGATGGCTGATAGTGGAATTAAACTCGGGTCTTCTAGCTTTGAGGCCTGCGTGCTAACCACTCGTCCGCTGTGCAGCCCTATTTTATTAATGTTTTACTAATTGTCCATAGGTATGAATGTGAGTGTGAATGGTTGTTTGTCTATATGTGCCCTGTGATTGGCTGACGACCAGTCCAGGGTGTACCCCGCCTCTCGCCCAAAGACAGCTGGGATAGGCTCAAGCACCCTTGCGACCCTCGTGAGGATAAGCGGTAGAAAATGAATGAATGAATGAATGAATGAATAATTAAAAACATTCCAGTTCTTATTAACAATGTATTCCCAAGTGTCATTATTTTTAGCTCTGCTTCTGCCTACTCCTTTTCAGACTTGTTGAAGTGTGTAAATGTAACCATGTGATGTTCCTTCATGTGACTTGCCACTAGATGGCGTATATTTGCATGAAGTATTGGTTTTGTTATGCTATTTGGTGATGCTGTTTGGTAAAATTGTCCCTACTGGATATCCATTAAATGAGTAAAACATGTTTGCCTTTCAGTCTGCTGGCACATGAGACATACATGATGTAATCACAAAGTGTTAATGAGGATCTATCATGTTGGAAAATATTCCCCAAGTTTGCAAGTAGGAACCTTGATACGCTTTCTGGAGTCAAAGTGTCTGAAATTTCCGAATTTACAGTTTCTCAGAGTGCATAAAATACTAATTTAAGCAATCTAAGTAAATTAAGAGGCTGTGATTGAGCTGGCTGCTTTCCCCTCTTCCCTCTTAATGAGCGACTTCATCCTCATCCTCGCCGAGCCTGTCAGTCAGTGTTCTGCTGGTAGGAGTGGGTTCAGGTGCGCAGGTGTCGGGCCGCCAGCTGCCAGTCATCTTCAATCTTTTCTGCATTAAACACAGGAAGTCCCCCATGCCGCCAGAGCACACCCCCTCCCTGCTGCACAGTTGACTTTGTTGCAAGCTATTCTACTTGCAGATGTTCTCGTTGCTAAGTCCCTTTGCTGACAGCAGCTGCCAGTTTGTGACCTCAAAGCAACAACACGAGTCTGAGTCCATCTCAGAGTCGAGATTGATAAACTGTCAATCACAAACACATCAGCAATTTTTGGAAGCTAACATACAAATATATATGTTTTTGTTAGCCTCAAAGGTGTTACCTGAGGTTTCCCTTTTGCGTAAAATCACAAAGCATTTACATTTTGCAGACAAATTTTATGCTTTCTTTTTGCCAAGACTCTCACTCGCTGCCGTATTTCATATTCAGCGTGCTAAATTTAACATATTTTTCATTCCTACTATGCTGTGAAAGTCTTTGGCTCGCCTGTGGTCGGAAATGTGTTAAGGAACTGCCTGTGAGAATTGCAATGTTACGCCTGAGGTGAGTAAGACGTCACCTTTTTTTTTCTCCCCACCCCAGAATGCAAATACAGCGATGGTTCTTCTACTTTTTCTTAACTCTTGAAAGGTGGAGAAAAAAAAATGAGGGGCTCCATTGGCAGAGTGCTGGCTGCAGGGCATGTTTTTTTTTTCCCCTGAAAAGTCACTTTATAAGATTTTTATTTTACTGTTGGCTGTCCAATGTGTGGATTACATTTTTTTTGGGGGGGGGGGGATTTGTTGCCATGAAGGTCTTTGGATGTTTTTCAGCTGCTTTTTTGCCCCACCCATTCACCCAAGTACAGATACGGACACAGATCATGAGTTAACAACAACAATTTTCCTTGAATTATTTGTCTAATTTTATCTGTAAATGTCATGTCCGTTTTTTTCAGGAGCACTTTAAACATCAGACTACATCAAACTATGTCATTTAATTTTACAATTTTGTTGTTTTTTGTTGTTTTTTTCCATCCAACTTGCAAGTCATGTTGCCAGTTTGTATGTTAAAAGTTGAAATACTTAGAAAGCAACTGGCAGGCCGGATTCAAACGCTTGGTGGGCCGCATGTGGCCCCCAGGCCATAGTTTGGCTACCCCTGATTTAGATGGTGAACAGATAGAGATAGTGATGTACTCGCTCATCCCCACAGAACAGATAGTAAGTATTGGTATCATATTTTTTTACTTTTAATTGCAGTAGTACCTTGGTTTTCAAACGCTCTGGTTTTCATAGGATTCTATTAGAAATTTTTTCCAATATCTTGGGTTATTGTATTGTCAGATATTGATTATTGTTCTGTAAAATTGAGCGTCCGAACAAAGAATGGTGTTACTGTAGTGGGTTCATGATGAAAAGCGAGGTTCCATTGTACTTCTTACGGGAAAAAACTATTTATTTCTGTATGATTCGTTTTCAACAGACTTTTTGAAACTCATGAGCTACTCCGTACCAAAAATGGACCCCGGGTTATGCTTTGGACACCTTTGTAAACGACTGTATCGCCGAAAAGTACAGTTACAGTACATTTTAGCTCGGAGTGTGGCTTGCGTATTGATGAACAAAAATAACATAAACCTGTGTTAATATTGTCGGGAGCATCTTTGAGCTTCCAGTCGAAGAGAAATCAAATGAGACACGCAATGAATTTTTCCTGAGCCAAAACAAATTTCACTCCGTGTCACAATTGGAACATGTGCAAAAATGCGTGTCAACACGAGTTACAGCAAATCATCGTAACAGACTGTGCAGTGCGAGAAGCTGACGGAAAAACATTTTGTGTTCATCTTATAATTCATGATTTCTTGTTCTCAAGGAACCCCCCCCCCAACACACACACCCCCTGACTGACTATTTCATCCATTGTGCACAGCGGCAAATCTCTGCCCCACTTGTCTGGAAGTAATTCTGCTTACAAGGACTTTGGAGAACATGTGTCGGTGCTTCTCGCTGTGCTGAATGGGAGTCAAGCAAGCGTAGCCAAAGAGTCGCTTTTACTTCTACTGTCTTTCTTTCTCCGTACCTCTTTGTCAACAAAGCAACACACACACACACAACGCCGACACAACATTAGGGAATTTGGACCTTAATTATACTTCATTTCATGATATTTATGACTTCTTTTACTTTGCACATTTGCCAAGAATGCGCCCCCTTGTACAAAAAGCCTTGTGACTTATAGTGTCACAAGGGTTCAAAACCCTCAATATGGATTTAAACAAATGTATTATGTCATCAGTACCTTCTCACAAGACTGCTTATCATCAGCCAGACACTTGTTCTTCAAATGGTGAGATAATTGCTTCCAAAAATCTTCTAGATCAGCCGCTTTCACCCCCGACCTTGACTATCTCTGTCTTTTGTGGCAGATATCAGTGAAAATACAAAGAGATTGCTAAGATTATTTAAAGGTCCGCTATTATGAAGAAGTGACTTTTTAATGACACGCTAACATTAATGCACTCCTGATGAAAAATGTTAAAACCGGGCTGAATTTACACATTGCACTGTTGGATTTTAGGGAGGTTCAAAATGCCAAAAGAAGAAATGGAAGTGAGGCAAAAGATGTTTGGAGTAAGCAGTTTATGACAAACAACCATATGGGGGGGGCAATATGTTTTAGTTTTGGTTACTGGCACATTCTAACAATATTATTTAACATGAAAACAAGAAAACAATTGGAAATGCAAGAATAAGGTCAAAATATGAAGTGAAAAAAATGCAATTTTTTAATAAATGCAAAAATGTTGCGGTTTAATGACAATAACACTAATATTATGAGGACGAGTAACATCATTTTTGTAGCATAATGTTTAAAGATGAAAAAAAACATTTAAAAAAAGTCGTAATATTATGAGAAAAATCCATCCATTCATTCATTTTCTATACCGCTTATCTTAATTGGGGTCACTGGGGTATGCTGGAGCCTATCCAAGTTGTCTTTGGACGACAGGCGGGGTACATACTGGACTGGTTGCCAGCCAACTGTGCAGTTATGAGAAACAAACACAACCAAATAATGTTGTAATTAATCAAAATATCATGGGGAAAAAGTTATAATATTGCAATAAGAAAATGTAGAAGAATACATTTAAAAAGTAGAAAAGAGCTGTAAGAGAATTAAGTCACAATATCAAAAGAAAAAATAAATACATTTGGAATATTATGAGGAAAATGTCATTTAATACCAAAATAATGCTCTAATATTTGGAAATTTTTTTGGGTTTAATGTAAAATGGCTGCACGGTAGTCAAGTGGTTCGCACGCAGGCTTACTAGGAGACTCGGGTTCAATTCCACCTTCGACCCTCGGTTTGCAAAACCCTCGGTGAGTGTGAATGGTTGTTTGTCTATATGTGCCCTGTGATTGGCTGGCCACCAGTCTCACCCACCCGAAGACAGCTGGGATAGGCTCCAGCACCACCGTGATCCTCGTGAGGATAAGCAGTAGAAAATGAATGAATGAATGAATGAATATTATGGTAGTACAGTAAACCTCGGATATATCGGACTCGGATATATTGGAAATTCGCTCACAACGGACAGATAAAAAGAACCGATTTTTCTGTAATGCATTTCCAATAAAAATTCATTGCATATATCGGATTTTTTAGAATGGATTTCGCCTATTTCGGACAAAATCTCCAGTCCCGTTCCAATGCATTTCCATTAAATTTCCCTCGCATATATCGGATGGCCGCATCATTGTTGATGTCACTGGCTATTGTCTTTCTCCTGGCTCCAGATTTAGGACAAATATAAAAGTGAGTGACGTCAATAATACTAGCACAGCAGTGAATGAGATCTTAACCTCACTATTGGAAATAACGTAGGCCTGACGGGCGTAACAGGGCCTAGCTTAATTAACAATTTGTTATGCTCAGAGTCCAATAAAGTTAAATTCTCATTACCTTACGTCTCTTTTCATTGCCCAGTCCAGGTACATTGGAAACATAGTCAAGGAAGTGCCTTTTTATAACGGATAAAATCCGATTTACGCATATACCGGATATAAATCCGATATATGCGTAAAACGGACATTTTCCGGTATACGCATATAACGGATTTCGCTTATATCGGACAAAACCAGTGGGAACAATTGAATCCGATATATCCGAGGTTTACTGTATTATGCAATATATATACAAGCATGTCTGCCATGTGGGACTCCCCTGTTTGTGAGAGTGATAAAAGTTTTACACCCTGCAAAACTTGCCATGAAAAATATCTCGTCAGGGTGCCATGATAAAAACCTTTTGACCTTTTGGTGGGCGGACACCCGATGATCATCATCGGTCAGGTGACGGCTAATGTAGCCAAAACGCTGGACACTCCCTCGTGTGTGCGTCACAGTCGGAGTCAGGTTTTTTCACCCATACTACAAAGCTTAAATGCATGTTTTTTTTTTTTTTAATATACTGTCTATAACTTTTTATATATTGGTGTATACAATATGAAATTTTCAGTCTCTAGCCCTCCCCTGGTCTTAGACCAAGTATCTAGTCCACAAGTGTATAGTTTGAAGCCATTTGTAGAGGTAAACCACACAGGGGAGCTCCCAAAATACTTGACTTTGTAGTTTTCTTTTTTATTCCCCCTGATCTAGGACACTTCACGCCTGCCTTTCAAACTTTCCTTTTCCCCTCAAACAATGACTAGATCCGTTTTCCGAATTCTTTGCATTCTATATTTTTTTTAGGCTTTCTCATGGGACGGTGATTCCAGGCGTTATCTACATACAGTGCAACGCCGTGAATGTTAATTTCAGATGTATGCAACCTTGTGCACTCTGCAGGTTTTACTCAGCCGTGTACTCGGATGACTCATTTAAAATCCGGCCAATATTATGGCAAGCCTGCAGGAGGTTCTACATCTCGTAGAAGGTGATTTAATTCTCCTCCATACCTGGTGAGTCTTCAACAAGCATTATTACATTCATAATACTTTTTAATGATCACATTACTGTCGGATAAATCTCTCGGCCTTCTTTTTTTCCCCTTCTTTTTTCCTCTTCCTGAATGACCCACCTCAGCTGAATTAATGAGGAGAGGCTGCACACCAGCTGTCAGCATCAAGGAGCAGCGCTACGTGCTACCTGCTACGTGCTATCTGCTACGTGATGCTATAGTGTCATTATCCAGAGCAGGGCAGTGTCACAGTCACTCTTTTGCAAAGATCTGCATGGCTCTCGTTAGCATTCAGCATGCTCATTAGTAAACACATGCATAAAATATCGACATCCTTCGCTGTATTCATGAGAGGGCAAAGAGGAGCTACCCGTGAATTTAGCTGTGGAGGTCTTTTAATTCAGCAGACAAATGAAATGAGACCTGCTGCGATGTCAACATTTATGGCGCTCATTACTTATGCGTCTTCCTCATTGGCCCATCCCGATATGACCAGACATAAAATTAAATAACTGCAGCACAGTTTTATCTCTCAGGCTCCGGCGATCCTTACACACAAAGCATATATTGGACAAAATATAATGTGAAGCTCGTGTCTGCTGTATGCACCCACTGGTCACTGTATTAGGCACAGTAATGGATCAATACCTGGAAGCCAGAAATTCATTGAAAAGTATAGTTTTTATTGTGAAACATTGAAAAACATTTTGTAGTTAGATGATATTCCCACGGGCTGCACGGTAGACGAGTGGTTAGCATGCAGGCCTCACAGCTAGGACACCCGAGTTCAATTCCACCCCATCTCTGTGTGGAGTTTGCATGTTCTCCCCGTGCATGCGTGGGTTTTTCCGGGTACTCCGGTTTCCTCCCACATTCCAAAAACATGCTAGGTTAATTGGCGACTCCAAATTGTCCATAGGTATGAATGTGAGTGTGAATGGTTGTTTGTCTATATGTGCCCTGTGATTGGCTGGCCACCAGTCCAGGGTGTACGAAGACAGCTGGGATAGGCTCCAGCACCCTTGCGACCCTTGTGAGGATAAGCAGTAGAAAATGAATGAATGTTATTACCACAACTCTTCATTCAGTCTGATAGCTCAGTGTATTGTAACCTTATTATTACACACACAGACACACTCACACAGCACAATTAGAGTTGTGCAACACTGACATATGACTGATGGAAAATTTCTAGAGGGGTGTGCTATACTGCTATATAGACTCTGTGTACCTGCATTTGGGCTGTCGAACATATGTGTTAATGCTAGAGTCCAACAAAACTAGCTGCGGGCTGAGAATGACCCCCCCCCCCCCCCCCCCCCATAACCTGCACTTTAGACACACCTTGACTACATGAATGGGCCGTTTATTGTGTAGTAGTTGTCATAGTTCTCTGAGCATCCCAGTTTGCAGTTAGCATGCAGAAATATGGGGGCAAAATCAATATTAAGATACCTCGGTTAGTGTTTTTGGGTTAACATTGAAAATGTATACACATTTTCCGGTAAGCAAACAATATGGTTTGTTTTCAAAATATAAGTGCAATATTGGTCTCAGAGATGGACTCTATCATCAATGAGGAAGATCTCAGAATCCCAGGTGCTGTGCCCCTCTAGTAAGTGAAAGTTATGTTTGTGTACTAGTCAGAGTGTATACAGTCGTCATACAGTATATATGATTTGCTCAACTCTGATTGTGCTATGTGACTGTGTGTCAAGAAGGCCTTCTATGAGAAGCTATTCAACTGAAAATGCACTAAACAATTACGTTTAATACATTAGTGTAATAATACATTCTAAAACTACAAAGTTTTTTTTTTTTTGACTAGACCTATTCCAGTCCGAGTGGTGCCTTGTGCCCCTCTGTCAAGGACACTGACCTTTTAGGCAGGGGGACGGCGAGTGCGGGTCCAACACGACAAGATGCTCCACACAAAGGTCATGTGCTTATCTAAAATGGACATTGGAAAAAAGTAGTAGTAGTAGTAGTAGTAGTTGGGGGGTGGGGGGGAGTACTTGCAGCTCTTCTTCTGGCGAATGTGTGGGATGAGTCTTTAGGGATTGTGATGTTTTTTTTCTAAAAGGGGCCTGTTAGTGTGTGTGTGTGTGTGTGTGTGTGCAGTCTTGATGTAACTTAAGCTGACAAGTGACAGTGATGCGTCGCCATTCCACGAGCCAACAACAGTGATTGAATAATATATTTTGAAAAGGTTTACAGGAATTTGCGCAAGAGCGACGTCTTTAGCGCTCGTGTCCCACCCGTCGGATCCTGCCATCTGGCTTTCTAAATGCGTTTTAAATAGGGGAGGCCGACTTTAAGTCAAGAGCTTGCGATATCAGGAAGGATGATGATGAGGAGGAGGAGGCGGGAGGTGGTGGGGCACGCGTGATGAGCCCATCCAGCTTGTCTGCGGGATTGGTCGGAGGGAGAGCGACAGGCTTCTTCGAATAGATGGCGAACAAATGTCTTCACAGCAGAGTTATCTTTTGAACCGCAGGGGAACCTTAGCTGTCATGTCTCATTTGGACTCTCACAATCGAGGTAGTGTCTGCTGTCTAAATAATATACATGCACATAGAGTTTTTGTGTTATTAAATACTATGACATTTTCAGGAATTGTCGGAAATGGGATATGGATGAACAGATTACATTTTCATAATATTAACAGTCCATCTGGGATTGTTTTTCTTATTTTATCTGTAAATGCATCATAACATCTGCTATGCAGGCTTGTGTCCCTTTTTCTTGGTGCACTTTAAACATCAACATCCCTCCTTTTTTTTACTTTTACAGTGCGGTGGGTAGGCTAAGTTGTGTTGACTTGTGTTTGCTTGGCACCATGGCTGAGATACTAATCCGGGTCGCTGCATGTGAAAAGCTACTTGAACCTTAAACAGGCTGTCAAAGATTGCCTCTAAGTACTTGCAAATCATGTTGCCATCTTGTATGTTCCAAGTTTGTATTGTAGTAGCATACATTTATTGAAGCAACTAGTGGGCAAGATGGGGTAGTGAGTGACTCGACCAAAATGTACAGGAAGAGCACAGGATCTGGTATGTTTTTCTTATTTTCACCTCCAACAAAATTGAAACAAAAAATGTTTATGCCTATTCCACTGTTCTGGTCTATAAATGTAGTTGAAATGTTATTTTAATATATATTAAGGTTTAATATATATTTTTGTCTTAAACCATGCTAAAGTTTCAGATAATGAAGTTTTGCGCATTTTGGAAGTGAGCCCTGAAAGAACATTAGGTTTCAGGGTTTTTTTTTGCCATATTTGTCATATATGGGCATGCCCGGGTATGAGCTGTACAAGCTGAGTGTGACCAATCAGAGTGGTGTGGGCGTGCCTGGAGACGGGCCATGGGTTGAATCAATTGAAACAGACTTTTTCGGGAATCCAAGGAATAGGCGCGGACTCTGGAAGATCTAGAAAGCTTTCTTTGTATGGAGTCCACAACTCCATACAAAGGGATGGAAATGAGTATAATAGGTCATAAACAATGACACTGTTTAAATGAATATTTAAAGAAATATAATAAAATAGGGGCTGCATGTTGGTGGAATGGTTACCACACTGGCCTCACAGCTAGGATACCCGAGTTCGATTCCACCCTCGGCCATATCTGTGTGGAGTTTGCGTGAGTTTTCTCCGGGTACTCCGGTTTCCTCCCACATTTCAAAAACATGCTAGGGGCTGCACAGTGGTCAAGTGGTTAGCATGCGGGCCTCACAGCTAGGAGACCCAAGTTCAATTCCACCCTCTGTAATCTCTGTGTGGAGTTTGCATGTTCTCCCCATGCATGCGTGGGTTTTCTCCGGGTACTCCGGTTTCCTCCCACATTCCAAAAACATGCTAGGTTAATTGGCCACTCCAAATTGTCCATAGGTATGAATGTGAGTGTGAATGGTTGTTTGTCTATATGTGCCCTGTGATTGGCTGGCCACCAGTCCAGGGTGTACCCCGCCTCTCGCTAGAATAGGCTTCAGCACCCTCGTGAGGATAAGTGGTAGAAAATTAATGAATGAATAAATGATACCATTGGGCAAAAATTCAGATAAATGATCTTGTTGAGACAACAATGTAAGTGTAAAAAGTCTTGCTCGTGTCTGTTTTGGTTCAATTTGTGTCGATGAAGATGTACTAGGTTATTTTCCAACCCCGTGTCAGCACTCATTGTGAGCTTCGAAGCGTTTATGCCAAATCATTTGACTCCGTTGCACTGCGCTAAAGATATTAACAGTTGTTCAACAAAGACATTGAGATAAATAGCTTCTTTTTTCCACTGTTTGAATTCCTGCCAACTTCTTCCCTGTCGAGCGTGTTTTCCTTGAAACACATTTCAGCGTGTGCGGAGGTCTGCCGCTGACCTTGGCCCAGTTTTGCATGAAAGCTGTGATCTCTCTTTGCACCGTACGCAACATCTCGCTGACCTCTGAGCGCCGGGCAGCCTGAGCAGGTCTCATTAAAATAGGTTGCGTGGAGAGTTGACATGCAAAGCCCCAATTTCCCTCAGCCGTTGACATTAACGTCAAAACATATGTAAAGAACATCTCACCTCATCAAGGGAACTCACAGTGTATAGTCACTCTGTGTGTGTGTGTGTGTGTGTGTGTGTGTGGTACTATCCATATGTTTAAATTGGAATGAATACAGTATAGCTTTTTAGCACCCACAATATGCCAATCAAAGCAAATGTGTGCTTTCGAGTGTACATATGTCGATCAATATATACATTAATATCACACTGACTTGCTTAGAATAGTAACTATGCTCAAAATAAGTCTCTCCAATAGAATATCCATCCCATTAGGGATGCTTTTATCGATTCATATTGACCAATTTGGGTAAAAAAAATACATAATTAGCTGATTATCCAACTCATCACATGTGCCACCACCGCCATTTAAATGAAAATGTTTAACATCTGCACATTAAGGCTTGCGTGTGTGCATTCTGTTCATCTTCTTTTATTATTGTTGCAACCGGATTGTACTGAGCAGCCAGGACAGAGATGTATGTAGCATTTTCTTACGTCACAGTTCATTTCTAGTTGTATGCTCATACCATTATTTGGCGACAGAATAAAAAAAATACACAAAAAAACACAAAAAAGTTATGAATTCATTCATTTTCTACTGCTTATCCTTACAAGGGACGCGGGGGTGCTGGAGCCTATCCCAGCTGTCTTCTACATTCATACTCACATTCATACCTATGGACAAGGTATGGAGTGGCCAAGCATGTTTTTGGAATGTGGGAGGAAACCGGAGTACCCGGATAAAACCCACGCATGCATGGGGAGAACATGCAAACTCCACACAGAAATGGCAGAGGGTAGAATTGAACTCAGGTCTTCCAGCTGTGAGACCAGCGTGCTAAGACCAGCGTGCAGCCCATGAAAAGCCAAAGTAAAAAGCATTTCTAGAGTCCATCTAATAGATGATAACACAGGATTTTGCTGTTCATACAGTAGCTATAAATGTAAAAAATCATCAACCTAATATCTAATTTTCCTTATGTGCATTAGGAACACTGTTAGATATTATTATTGGCCTTGTTTGATTGACACACACACACACACACACTCTCACACAAAACTACCAGATAACGCATGGAAAAGTATTAAGAGGTGCAAGTAAACAGATACTAGATGCATTATTCTCTCTCACACAAGCTTATCTTTCACATGCACACAAACATAATTTCATAGGTACTTCCCCAAGACTTTGTGTACTTTTATTCTTGGATCATCATCTTATTTTTATGTAGATGCTAGAGTCCAGCACTGTGGGCAAATTATTGTTGTTATTTTTAATACAATTTGGAAAGCTCTCTGAACACAAATTATAATTAATTACCTTATATTTTGGAGTGTCTTTTAACAACTCTGGCGCTTTTCCCGCCTCGTCTCCAACCGATGATCTATTTGACCTTTACACCTGTGGCTCGCTGCAATGTGGCATTCATAGTGTCCTTGTCAATTAGAAAGTTATTAATTCTAATTATGGCTGCATATTTGATGAGGCATGCCTTTAGTAGGTTGTTTATTGCACAGCAGGCTGCTGCTCCTGCGGCTATATGAAATCACCAGCTGTCACAAGAGACACGGAATAAAAAATAAGACATGAAATATTAAAAATAAAATGAACAAAATGACACTAAGAAGACTTTTGGTACCTTATCTGCTGCTTGTGCTGGGACAAGTTCGAGTAAATCCAACTCAACGTTTTTTTTTTTTTTTTTGAAACATTCCTGCTATGTCAGGCTTTCAAAGGGCTGCATTTTGAAATGTATGAAATTGTAACCGCTGGCACTTCCATTAAGCTAGAGAGAACACACAGTAGAGACAGCTCAATCTGGACATATCTTTCCAATGCCGCCGTCCTGGCGGTGCTATTCCCGAATTTATATATGCAAAGTCAACTCGGTTTCACCATCAAAAAGTTTGCGCGATCAAAGGTGTGAAATGGCAGCTTTAAAGCATGTCCCCGTCCGTTTATAACAACTTTTGAGGTAAGTCTGTCTCATTGGAGCCTCCGATTGGCGTCTTCGTTGTTTGTTTGTACTTCATGGTGACCGCAGAGACGCACTTTGATGTGACGAGCGTCCCTGATTTGAAATGGGAGCGTGGATGGCGGCTCGGCGTCCCAAATGAATTCCCCTCGCCTCCCTGTTATTGCCGGCTCATCCTATCAAACAGTCAGAAACAAATCATAATTAAGGACGTTTGTAGCGGGGATCAAACTTTCATTACGCCGCTCTCATAAAGCCGCCCCACCCCTCCAAAGCCTGACACATGCTCAGCCAACAATGTCATAAAGGACAATATGGCCACTGTAAGGTCCGCTGTGACAAGACAAACCAGACATAATCAGCTTTGTGAGTCGTGTCGACATGAGTTGAGTGTTAAGGCATATTGCACTTTGATGCTGCTCGCACAAAGCTGCTTTTTGAAGGATGCGGCCTGAACGCACAAAGGAGGACAAGCCCGCTGTGCCACACTGGCATCTGCAGTCACCAACAAACAAAAAAACAATTAATCTACACTCCAAAAAAATCCAAACCCGACACTTTTGTTTTTGCTCCCATCGTTCATAAGCTGAACTCCAACATGTAAAATGCCTTCCCTGTATGAAAAATACCTTTCATTCATTCATTTTCTACCGCTTATTCTCACAAGGGTCACAGGGGTGCTGGAGCCTATCCCAGCTGTCTTCGGGTGGGCGAGACTGGTGGCCAGCCAATCACAGGGCACATATAGACAAACAACCATTCACACTCACATTCATACCTATGGACAATTTGGAGTGGCCAATTAACCTAGCATGTTTTTGGAATGTGGGAGGAAACCGGAGTACCCGGAGAACATACAAACCGAGGGCCAAAGGTGGAATTGAACCCGGGTCTCCTAGTAAGGCATGTATACTAACCACTCAAACACCGTGCAGCCATATTACTTTTTACCAAACAACTTTCCAAATTATAGAGCATTATTTTGGTATTAAATGACATTTTCCTCATAATATTCTAAGTTTATTATTTTTTTATCATTGAACATGACTTTTTTCTTTTGATATTGTGACTTAATTCTCTTACAGCTGTTTTCTACTTTTTAAATGTATTCTTGTACATTTTCTTATTGCAATATTACAACTTTTTTCTCGATGATATTTTGATTAATTACAGCTTTATTTTGTTGTGTTTGTTGTCACATTCGCCAATTAAGTCACCAATTAACCTAGCATGTTTTTGGAATGTGGGAGGAAACCGGAGTACCCGGAGAAAGCCCACGCATGCACGGGGAGAGCATGCATACTCCACACAGACATGCCCGATGGTGGAATTGAACTCAGGTGTCCTCGCTGTGAGGCCTGCGCGCTCACCACTCAACCATCGTGCAGCCACAACAAAGACCTACTTCTCTCAAATATTGCTCCCAAATATGTAGAAGTCTAAGCTATTGAGCGCTTCTTTGCCGAGATAATCCATCCAGCTCCCAGGTGTGGCACATCAGATGTTGATTAGGCAGCTTGATTACTGCACAGGTGTGCCTTAGGCCGGCCACACTGAAGGACACTCCAAAATATGCAGTTCCTTGCAGGCTTCCTCAAAAACACGGACACTCACAGCTCAGCCTGAAAAAGAAATGATACCACCGGCAATGGTAATGTGATGCTATATTCACTACACAGACCACATCACCAACGATGAGGTCCACAGAAACATCAGGGATGCAATCAGACCCCAAAATGACCCACTCACAGCTGCAAAACAGCTTAAGAGGTACGAACATGTTTCCTGCTTATCAGACCTATCCTGCACGGAACAGTCTAAAGAGGCCACAGAAGAGGAAGACAGAAGACAAATGGGGCGAAAACATTGGAGAGTGGACTAATTACAACCAGACAGAGGTGGGTGGGTGGGAGAGAGCTTGAGGCCAAAGTCAAGGGATAAGACTGAACCCCAATTCTACCCCTAACCCCTCGGTTTTGCTTGTTCACAAGAATTCCAATTCTCCTTAAACTGAGGGGTAGGGGGGAAAGTGCTGAGGGCTAAACTCCCCTTCATGGCAAGTCTGTTTTCGGGACCACGCTTGAAATGAAGAGGAAGGCGGAGCTACAACCCTTGCTGAGAAGACGGAAGTACGACGGCCGAAGGAAAATGTAAGTAATTATGCATAATTATTGACTTTCACTGTAATGTCATACATTTTTAATAATATATTCAATTGAGGGCTGTACGGCGGGCGAGCCGTCAGTGCGCAGGCCTCACTGCACAGTGGTCAAGTGGTTAGCATGCGGGCCTCACAGCTAGGAGACCAGAGTTCAATTCCACCCTCGGCCATCTCTATGTGTAGTTTGCATGTTCTCCCCGTGCATGCGTGGGGTTTCTCCGGGTACTCCGGTTTCCTCCCACATTCCAAAAACATGCTAGGTTAATTGGCAACATCACTTCCTGTCCACCACACACACATTTACAGCAAAACACAGAAAAAAAGTCATATTCAATGAATATTATGAGGAAAATGTCATTTAATACCAAAATAATGCTGTAATATTTGGAAAATTGTTTGGGTAAAAAGTAATATGGCTGCACGGTGTTTGAGTGGTTAGTATGCAGGCCTTACTAGGAGACCCGGGTTCAATTCCACCTTTGACCCTCGGTTTGTATGTTCTCCGGGTACTCCCGCCTCTCACCAGCTGGAATAGGCTCCAGCATCCCCACAAGCCTAGTGAGGCTAAGCGGTAGAAAATTAATGAATGAATGAATATTCAATTGAGAGAATGAATGACTTCTCCTGTATTGTTGATTGGCTGGGAAAACCACATGGTTCTCTTGCCACATAGTGAGCTCCATCCAAACTAACCGTATACGGGCCCTTTGGCAGCCGAAGGGTTAGCACGAGCGCTGTTTAAATGATTATAAGAAGCGGCCGTGCCAATCTGCACCCCTGGCAGATCACAAAGGCTAAATCCCACACTGCAAAGGATTATTATTTTTTTTCATCCACCTTGTCAGGAGAACATGAAGATGTCATCCGCAGCCCCAATGAGCCACAGGAGCCTCAACAGGGTTGGAGAATTGTTTTGCTAGTGCTGATAATGAGACAAAAACCTTAGCATCCTTATTTTTATTTTTTTGCTCCCAAATGAAAGATGACAAAGCCGCATCACATAGCAATAAGCTAATCTATTCCACCCACAGATTGTATTATACAAGCTCTCGTTGAAAGTCTGCCTTCAAAGAAGTCTCAAAAAATGACTGAACCACCCTTGGCTTCATTCCTTATTCTGGGACTGTAAGTGAAACCAAAACAACAGATATTAATATTTGATGTGCACACATATATATCTGCAGAGACTCAACCCCCAAAGTCAGCCACACAAATCAATATCCAGACCTGCTTTCTTAATCTGTGCAGTCACTTGACAAATGAGGGGATGGGGTTGCAATAAATATGAATCGGGGTGCAGGAATCGTAGCGGATCTCACGGCAGGAGTGCCCGACGGAAATGTACTCCTGGTAGCACCTGAGACAGAGGTCAGCGGGGTCATTAAATTATCTCCCGGCACAAAGTGAACACTCCGAGAAGGCAGAACTTGTAAATGGATTATCATCTTTGGCTCGCCCCGTGCTTGGATGTGTCGTCCCGGCGGGGGATGATGAATTAACTAGCGGCCAGGGCCAGTTTATTTGCGCATTGCTGGTACATGTGCACACATTGGACACGTGTGTGTCTTTACAAGCCAAAGTCATGCTCTGAAAAAGAAAGGTCACAAGTTTGCATCGCGGGATCTAAATACAAAGTCTAGAATTTAAAACAAACCTGAAAAAACGGTGACAGTTTTACTGGTGGTAGTCGGCTTCCAAGCAAGATCCGTTCTTAGATTGAGTTTTGCGTTAAGTTGGAACTTTTTATGCTGTCATCTTCACATTCATGGTGATGGCTTTCCTTTTCCTTGGCTCATTTCCATTTTAGACTTAATAAAGTGCAAAAAGTTAATACATAAGCAACACGACAAGGCATATTTCTCCCCTGCGTGTGCTGTAACTACCATATTTTCCAGACTATAAGTCGTACTTTTTTCATAGGTTGGCTGTTCCTGCGACTTGTACTCCAGAGCGACAAAAAACTGTTTGTTACATAAACACTGGACACCTTTTCTGTTCATTTTTATTTTTTGTGTAGCTAAATAACCATTGTGTTAGCCTATCTTACATCTATTCAGCCTGTTCTCTATTCTTTTATTAACGTTAGAACTTGCCTTCCAAGATGACGTAATGTTTGTTTTGGTCAAGTAGTTTGTTAAATATTAAATATAAATAATAAAATTACCCGCAAAAAATGCGACTTATACTCCAGTGCGACTATGTATGTTTTTTCTACCTAATTATGCATTTTTGGCCTTGCGTGCGACTTATACTCCGGACTTATAGTCCAAAAAATACGGTACTTCTTGAGTTGTTTACTAAAACAAAGTGTGTACTAAAATGAATTTAATTAAATGATTGGAGTAAGTTGGAAAATACAAAATGATGAATCACATATGACCACCTGTATAGTCGGACCAAAACAGGAAGTGCTTGTACCTTACCTTTTCTTTCCAATTTTGGTATCAATTTCAAGTAAATTTCCAGGACAAAATAGTGCCACAACAGGCTGATGCAGATGTGAAAGTGTACCCGCCGGAAAACAGCTGGGATAGGCTCCAGCATACCCGCGACACTAGTGAGGATAAGCGGAAAATGGATGGATGGATGGAAGTTGGACTGTAACTTTTCAGGTTTTGAACAGGTGTGATACTATGTTGTACATTTCTGATGGTGATCTCAGCGTTCCAAAGAATTCTGCAGGTCTTTTATGTTTTGCCGAGACCCTGTTCCTGATCCGACTGTGATAAGTGAATTTCCACAAAGCAGGATTCATTGTTAATTAAGAAAACTTTCATGTAGTTAGAGCAGAGAAAACCTGTTTATTTTTTCAGCAATCTGTACTTTGCAAGTACAGATTTTAACATTAGAGCTCTTCTGGCATGAAATAACACCCCTATAGTCAGCTTTACAGTACTGTTACTACTTATACATCACATTGCGCACATGTGCAAGCTACGGGATCACTACGGGTACATAAGAGACGGCCACCACACAACACATACAGCAAGCTACTGAGCTAACTAGTTAACCTACAATTTATATGTTCTAATATGTTTGTATGAATGTATGTTATGTGCGTGTTATGTATGAGTCTGGGAAAAGGACAAAATAAGAAGCCCAAAACATACCACTTCCACATGGAATGGAAGGATAACTTTTTTTTTCTCTCATGTCAGACATGCCATGGTTACATACTACAGCGTTATGTCGTGAATATAACACAACTGACACCTAGTGACCATAATACTACATCTATATACTATACTATACTACATGTGGCTTGTCATTCAATATTTTTGAATGACTAATAGGCCTTGGTCCACCACAAAACGGCAATCTTTTATTCTAAAAATAGAGATAGGTTAGCAATGCACAGGTACACTATGCTTGATGTCAATTAGTGTTTGTAGTGGTATTATGTAGCCCACCTAAAGGGCCGTCAAACAGCATATCAAACTAACCTTTGTACAAGCAGCACCCCCCACTCAGCAGATTAAGAGGCACCAATAGACATGATGCAGCGATAGTTGAATTCCAGTTCATTTTCCTAAAGAGCAGTTATGTACTGTGTACTTCGCAACACTGCAACCCGCACTTTGTATTCAAAAGCGTTTGCTTTCCCCCATGCTGCTTTATGACTGTCAGTTAGCACTCATGAACAACATCAAACAGGGCATGGAAATGCACCGAAATAGAAAACGTGATGGGCGGTGGCGGCGGCCGATGTTTGAAGTACCTTTTGAGCCTGCGGATGTGGGATGCAATAAAAAAAAAAAAAAAAAAAAGCTGGTTAAATTGTGTGATAAGAAGATGAAGCAGACAACCTGAGGCACGCTAATAAAATCAAATGTTGGCTCGGAACCAATATTTATTCAAACATCCTTCATCCTCATGCCTTTTGTGATTTGTGGACAAGAAATATTTGGACTGAACATATTTCTTCCACTTATACTTTGGCACATATGCTTTGGGTTGTATGGAATCTATTTGCAGCCCATTATCCCTTTCACACTTTCCATTCAAGTGTGCAAAATGCAAATTAGTGTTTTCTAAAGAGCGTATATCCTGGATTGGCACAGAGGAGCAGTAAAGCTGGTCCCCGCACACAAAGGAGGAGGGCTCACTCTATCGATTCTTTTGGAGCTAGCTGCAAGGTTAAATTTGTTCAGCTGTGCCGCCATATGAACTATTCCCAGTCAAACATGGATTGAGAGGGCTTACATAATGAGGAGACGCCACAGTCAACTGTGCATGCTTGACGGTGGCTTTTAATTCCATTATGTAAGACGCTGCTTTGACAGCATATGGGATCAGGGTTTGGGGGCAGGATGTGATCTCTTAATGATCTTTCCAATACGTACTTGTTACACTTATTATCAGAAGATGGATAATTAATTAAAACCGAATTCCAAGCTGTTGTTCCTGTCACAGTTTTACACGATACTTCATAAGATAATTCAGATCTATAATGTACGTATGCTTTACTGAGCATGATGCTAATGCTAGCGCTGATATCTCTCCAGCCATGGTCACATTGTATAATCCCCCAAATACTGTAGCTGTCCTGAATTATGCCTGTCATAAACCAGCAGCTCGTACCCAAAATTGAGCTCGCAGTTCAAAGACAAAAATTGAGAGAAAAAAAAAAAAACACTTGTTAGTTGGGACATTTGTACCACTGTATAAATGACAATAAAAAATAATCTATCAAGTCGACATCGTCCGTGATAATTCCAATCATAGCAACAGTAGACACATAACTTTTTTTTTAATTTACTGATAAAAATACCTTTTTTTTGTCCATTTCTGCTCAGTTTTTGTTCCCGCCTGTGGCTCCAGTCACCGCTACTTCCTCAAACTTAAGCTAAAAAATTAACTTTGACAGCCCAAATTAAAAAGTGTTCATTTTAACTTATTGTGTTTTAAGTCTCCCCCTGCCGATAACGTCATGTACTGCATAAAAAAAAATAATTGAGAAAAAAAAACTTGTTAGTTAGTACACTTGTACCACTGTATAAATGACAATAAAAAAATACAGTCAGTGCTTCAGTGCGTTCATAATTCCAATCACAGCAAATATAGATACAAATTTTTTTTTTTGGGGGGGGGGGGATTTACTGATCAAAATACCTTTTTTTTTTTTTTTTTTTTTTTTAATCAATATCTGCTAAGTTTTTGTTCCCGCCTGTGGCTCCAGTCACCGCTACTTCCTCAAACTTAAGCTAACACGTTAACTTTGGCAGCCCGAATTAAAATGTGTTCATTTTAACTGATCATGTTTTAAGTCTCCCCCTGCCGATAACGTTATGTACTGTATAAAGTAAAAAAAAAAAATCTTTAGTTGTTACACTTGTACCACTGTATAAATGGCAATAAAAAGTAGTCAGTGCTTCAGTTCGTTGATAATTCCAATCACAATCAACTTAAGCTAACACGTTAGCTTTGACTGCCTGAATTAAAATGTGTTAATTATAACTGATCATGTTCTAAGTCTCCCCCTGCAAATAACATCATGTACTGTATAAAGTATCCCATAATCTCAAAAATGGCTAATTTAATCAGGCAGTTTGACAGACAGTGATTTTATTCCCCTCCTGCGCACGTGCAATATGTGCACAAGAACATCAGACTTACCATCCAGAGAATGGCATTTCCTTTCAAATAACGGGGCAATTAAAAACCAGCAAAAGAATAGAACTTAAAGGGCCTGACAAAGAAATATCTCATATGTTCATCCCTTTTAATCAATTTTGAACTTGGCTTGACTTTACTTTTCTTAGCCCGCGGCTCGGCACTATCGCTGCGCCGCCTCCAATCCAAATAAAAGCCGTCTTTTTCTAATCGCTGCACCTCTGCGCAGATAAAAGATTGAATCAAGGCTGAAGGTGAATCTGATTCAAATGCAATTTCTCCTTGGCTTCTTCCATGCAGCCGAGAGAAACGTTTTGTATTCAAACAACACTGACACATTTATTAGGAAGCTCCTCTTCCCAGTTGCTTTCTCCAACTTGGCAGGTCCGTGCTTATAAAAGCGTAGAACTACGCCAATTGTCAAGTCAGCAACTGGTGGTGATGGGGACGGGTTGGGCATCATAAATGCAGTTATTGTTTTTGGTTCAGAATTCTGTGGACCTTGCAGAATTTGATCAGTCAGTTAATTGCAGCATTTGGTGTCGTTGCTGTAGGTATGGTTTGTTGGGGTTAGAACGGTTTTTTATCTCCCCCCCCCCCCCGCCCCCTTCAGTAAATTTCTGTTTTTCATTGAAGGAAACCAGAAACCATGCACTTTTATCAGTGTGCCGGCTACTAGTGTCCTGCCTGCTGTTATGAGTGGTTAGTGCGCAGGCCTCACAGCTAGGAGACCCGAGTTCGATTTCATCCAGACAGGACGCAGAACTGGAGGTAGCAGAGATGAGGATGTTGAGGTTCTCATTGGGTTGGGAGTGACCAGGATGGATAGGATCAGGAAGGAGTACATTAGAGGGACATAGACATAGTGAATATATTGGTAGAAGGATGCTGCGTTTAGAGCTTCCAGGTAGAAGGAAGACCAAAGAGGAGGTTTATGGATATAGTGGAGGATGGAGGTTGGATGGGGGGGATTGATTTGCTGTGGCGACCCCTGAAGGGAAAAGCCCAAAGAGAGAGAATAATGATGAGAAGTGTATGGAGTAAGATTTCCCAACTTTTCCAAGTTGCCATATCCATATTTCAATTTTTTGGGATAGCGATGATGAAATTGTACTAGAGAGAGCCGAACCAAAATGCTTGCAATCTACATTCATTCACGAGGGTCCCGGGGGTGCTGGAGCCTATCCCAGCTGTCTTTGGGCGAGAGGCGGGGTACACCCTGGACTGGTGGCCAACCAATCACAGGGCACATATAGACAAACAACCATTCACACTCACATTCATACCTATGGACAATTTGGAGTCGCTAATTAACCTAGCATGTTTTTGGAATGTGGGAGGAAACTTGCAACAATACAGAAAAAAATTTAAATTATTTCTTTATAAATTCATGTAGTTTTCTGGAAATCCATGTTTTGCATGTGCAGGTAAACAGATTAAGGCTGAGGGCCTGAATAAGCAGCCCATCAAACATCACCTAAATAATGGAAACCATTCAGTCAACTTGAGTGCTTGTTCATGTAGCGCCTGCGTCAACGTAATTTTATTTGATGTACTGTTGCTTTCCTGACATGGAATACTGCTGTCATGCACTTTTAGTTTTGATAAATGCACTTTTGCTGTTACACTAAAACGGCTTCGTTTTAAACACCGACTTCAGTGTCAGTGGAATGTTATGTTTGGAGGTTATATACTGTAGAATGAAAGTATCCAAAATGTGGTTATTCATGTCATGTGACAAAATCGGACAACGCATGTCCCGTCCTGCAGACATCTTCATTTGGGCAGTGACTGATTATTTTCTTAGTTGATTAATCTGAAGCTTGTTTCACTGAATTGAGTAATCGGTTAGGCCCGAGGCCGGGGAGCCATTTGTCACAGTTTTTCATCAGCCCGGGGTACATAGTAAAAATATCATTACACATAGCATACGTTCAAAAATCTGCAGTAATTTTACAAGAATAACATCATAAGCGCTGCGTGGTGACATAGTGGTTAGTGCACAGGCCTCACAGCTAGTCGACCCGAGTTCGATTCCATCCTCGGCCATCTCTGTGTGGAGTTTGCATGTTCTCCCCGCTTCTCCTCCATTCCAAAAACATGCTAGGTTAATTGGCGACTCCAAATTGTCCATAGGTATGAATGTGAGTGTGAATGGTTGTTTGTCTATATGTGCCCTGTGATTGGCTGGCCACCAGTCCAGGGTGTACCCCGCCTCTCGCCTGAAGACAGCTGGGATAGGCTCCAGCACCCCCGCGATCCTCGTGAGGATAAGCGGTAGAAAATGAATGAATGAACAAACATCATAAGGAAAAAACGATGTTGTTTTAGTAGCATCCCCATCCTAGAATATGAAGGTAGAGAATAATTGCATGTATTAATTTTAAAAATGATTAATTGAACATGAAAATAGTTGTGGATTAATGGCATAATCAATAAATTGTTGTTTGTCTACCTGTCATAATGTTAAGACATGCAGTGAAACCAGTGAAATCAAACACCCCTCAGGTTGTACGATACATACCACACTGCTGCCATACGTGGTGTCATGTGACATCACATGGCATCACATGACATGGCACGGGAGCTCAGTTGATTCGGCATCAAGGGATTAATTTAGTGCGCTTTTCTTTCCTCCACGAGGGGTGTTAAAGGAAGGTGAGATGAACAGACAGAACGTTATGTAAAGTTGGCAGACTGTATGCATCATTACTTGTTAGCAAGGTTTACATAATGTATATTATATAGCATTATTCACACCGCATCACTACTTTTTTTACTTATGTAAGTATGAATCTAAAAATATTTTCACATATTACTAGTTGTAGCATCCCAGAAAATAATTTGCTTTAGGAAAGTGGTGGGCAAACTATGGCCCGAGGGCCACATCTGGGCCGCCAAGTGTTTAAATACGGCCCGCTGTTCTTTCTAAAGTATTTAATTGAAACTTAACATACAACCTGCCATCATGGCAGGAAGTTGGCAGACTCTATGCGTCATTATTTGTTAGCAAAGTTTATATACTGTGGATTATTTAATATTATAATAGCATTATTCACGCCACATCACTACTTTTTTACTTGTGTAAGAGTATGAATCTAAAAATATTTTCACATGCCAACAAACGCAGGTAGGTCGACCTAGTAGTATCATCCCAAAAAATAATTTGCTCTTGGAAAGAGGTGGGCAAACTAAGGTCCGGGGGCCACATCTGGGCCACCAAGTGTTTAAATATGGCCCGCCCGTTCTTTCTAAAGTATTTCATTGAAACTTAAAATACAACCTGCCATCATGGCTTGAGCCAACCTTTTAATGGTTTAGCTTTTTTGTTTTTTTTTTAATTAATTTGGTTTCAAATTTTGTGGTCTACTGTTTACAAAGTGCTCCGAAAAAAAAGGACGCAAGCACATATAGCAATTTGCATGACACTTTTACTTTTACAATAATTCCAGGTGGACTGTTAGAATTCATTCATTCATTCATTCATTTTCTACCGCTTTTCCTCACGAGGGTCGCGGGGGGTGCTGGAGCCTATCCCAGCTGTCTTCAGGCGTAAGGCGGGGTACACCCTGGACTGGTGGCCAGCCAATCACAGGGCACATATAGACAAACAACCACTCACATTCACACCTATGGACAATTTGGAGTCGCCAATTAACCTAGCATGTTTTTGGAATGTGGGAGGAAACCGGAGTACCCGGAGAAAACCCACGCATGCATGGGGAGAACATGCAAACTCCACACAGAGATGCCCGAGGGTGGGATTGAACCCTGGTCTCCTAGCTGTGAGGTCTGCGCGCTAACCCCTAGACCACCGTGCCGCCCGACTGTTAGAATTATATGTGTAAAATATACAGTCAATTTTGTTAAATCAATGCGGCCCGCGAGTCAAAAAGTTTGCCCCCCCCCACCCCCCCGCTCTAGTAGAATCCTGTGTGCAACACCTCCAGTATCCGTCCATGTTTGTGTTGTACTGCGCTTGTATGCATTTTCCCCTTAAGTGTGAAGACAAAATACGCCACCTCAGATTCACTTGTGTGCTTTGTCACGCTTCCTCTGGCAAATGAGCGGCGATGAAATTGACCAGCCATTGTTGGCGCCCTGAACCCGTGTGAAAACACGCATTGATGGGCTCAAGCGACGTGAGGCGGAACATTTAATGTCAAAGAGCTTATAGGTGATGATTTAAATCTCCGTCTTTCACTTGTTTAGCAGGCGGAGGGGTTTACAAATCCAGCCTGTTGGTGCAATCCATTGCATGGGTGCACAACCTTGCAGACGTCTGCTCCTCCACTTAGTCACTGGTCATAAATACAGCCGACCACTAATAGAAGCCTTTTTTACACCATGCCCCTTTCACATAATTGTCTTTATAACGTATCGCCACCCACCCAACTGCTGTTTTAGGCATTTCCTTGATGTGTAACCTTATTTTGTCAGCTGTGCATTCTGCATTGACACATATTTGGCACACAATCTAATGTCATCCACCTTTTCTAAAGATAATGATCACCTTTGATTGACACTCACCAAAGCTGTTTGGGATGTCTCCATCACTGCCGGTTCACTGATTGGGCCAATTGTTCCTTATAGAACAACCTCGATCACAATACGAGAGGCCAAAAGATAAAATCACAGCAGCTGTCAAAGGTATTTGTCTTCATTCAGCTCCCCCTCAAATGGTTTTTGCTTTTTCCATCGGCTTTTCATTTCCAGTATTCCATATGTGTGATGTCCTACAATACTCTATTGGAAGTCAGCTCTGGAAAATCTATACAATTTTTAAAAGTTGTTTTCGTAAGCACGACTGGGAACACATTATTTTCTGTGTTTGTAGCTTTAATGCATGCTAAGTCTGTACCCCGCCTTTCACTCGAACACAGCTGGGATAGGCTCCAGCATGCCCGTGACCCTCGTGAGGATAAGCGGTACAGAAAATGTAAGGATGGAGGTTGTTCATCAGCTTATATTGGCTTGGGTATGCTTGGAGGCCATTGGGAATGTTGGTCCAGGTGGTGAAGATGGCTTCACAGAGCGCATCCACTGTGTGGAATTGTACACTGTCAGAAGCACCCCAGATCATCATGGCGCCCCCTCCACTGTGCTGTGTGGGATCTACAATCCACAAGCGACACATGCAGTAATTAGCGTCCGAATTAAACAAGTCCATTGTAGTTGCACATTACTTACAGAATACAGTACATCACAAGGTCAAGCAATGAATTTTTGCGTCCACTAGGTGTCGCCAAAAAAATAAATATTTTTATATATTTTAATTTTTTTATTGATTTTAATTTTTTTACCAAAAAAAAATCTCTTGACAAATTTCATATAATATGGCAAAAACAGGCTAATAAGCAGGCTAATACTATTACTACTGCTACTAGTAGTAGTAATAATCGGAAGAATAATTATGATAGTAATAATAATTATAATATAATAATGATTATTATTATATAATTGATCACTGTCAACTGGACAGAATGGTTGCAGAGCTTTGCCAGTGGTTTTGCAGTGTAGATTGTGTGTACTTGTGTAAATTTAATAGTGGCCTAAAACAATTCAGTATCTCTACTAAATCTGTCCAATAGTGGGAAAGTTATATCTCGGTTCTTGTTTATTAGTTTTTTTGATTTTTTTTTTATGTCTACTTCATTCATTCATATCCTGTGCATCTCCAAGGGGCTAAGAACCTCAGAACCTAGTGACACCCCTGACTAAACTAATATGCTTTAATACTTAAGTAGCAGGGCCAGCCAAACTATGAAAAAAGTGCCCCTGACTTGTGCAACCTGCAAAGATTTATTAGTTTGCTCGGTCCTTAGCTGTTGTGATTGGATGGATGAATTCACATGAATGAACTGCATGTGTAACTGATTTCCAAGAATGATTGCTATGTTGATCCCCGCAGAGCGCCGTGAAGGACGGCATTCCTGTACATCATGTACATTCCTAATTGCAGCCACATTATGTTTTTTTTTAGAATCCAGTTGCAGAATCACACTCAGGGCGCTAAAATCTTCCCCCTCCTGCTGTGTCGACAGGCGGCGCTTCTTCGATGGCTGCTGACAGACTCTCATGGCACTTCAGGCAGCATTTTGCACACAAGAGAGCGGAACAACCTCTTTCAAGGTTTGAGAGATAATTATAGATTATTATAGTGCAAGCCAAGAGGGGCTGGGTGGCATCCAAGCGCCGCGAGGAGGCTAATTCCGGGGTCACAGTAAGGTCGTGTTGACTGAGCGATGAGGTAGACGATGGACTTTAAATACAGTACTGCAAAGGCTGGACATCTAGCACGTAGTTATGATTTATAGATGACTGTGTTTTCTTATTTGCACAATAACATTCTCCATTCTGCTCGCTCGCCTTCAGACGCTTAGCCGGACTTTGTGTGGCGCATCTTTTGTCAATTTTACAATAACTTTGGAGCTTTTTAGTCCCCGGCCTGCTGTATTTGAGCTCCACGCAGCACAACAAATGGCACACACTGCGAGCGCATCCTCCCAAAGAATGACGGGATCGAGTGTGAGTGCAAGTGCCCCCGAAAGGACTTCTATTTACTTTGCAAATAAGAGATGCCCTCTGCCGAGAGCCAAGGAGGGGTGCGGATGATGTCCATGTGTAGTGACAATGTCCACAGAGGGACGGTGGACGGATGGCTCAGTCGAGCACGGGACCTTGCCACAGGGGGCCACGCTGTAGACTTATCCCAAAACCTTATTTTTAGTAATGTTTTTGGAAGGCCCTTACATGGCATCATCCTGATGAGTGTTTGGGGACTCGTATTAGCCAGATAAAAAACTCCAAATGCAGCGAGATGAAAAAGATATGTGGCATTTTGCTCTTGCCAGGAGGACTCCCGACGACTGGAACGCTCCTGTAGGTCAGGACATGAATAATCCTTTTTTTATTTGGGTGGCGGGACTAATGCTGCGTGTTTGTAGCTTGACAAAAAATATGGATGATTATTGACAATCAGTTGCGCTCCGCATTTCTCAACGAAGAGACAAAGACAAGAGACAAAGATACAAGCCTGGCACATTGGGAATACCTTAGGAAGAATAGTCAACCACTGGGATAAATGGTAATGGTTTTATTTCATTTGAACATGCATCAGATTACAATTGAATGCATCACATAATCAGTTCACAGTTCCACATGTCCAAAAAAAGTAGGAAGAAGCAAAGCTTATTAAATCCTACCCCTCCATCTGGTACTTTTACAATCAGTAACCGTTACATTTGTTCACTTCCTGCTTTTGTAATACAGTTTAAGTTTTTTTTAATTATTAATTTTTTAATTATTTAAAAATAAATTACATTTTTTATTTATTTTATTTGGTATTTAATGGGTACCATAGTTACTGTCAATATAGTGATATATATATATATATATGTGTATATATGTGTATATATGTGTGTGTGTGTGTATATATATATATGTATATGTATATATGTATGTATATATATGTATGTATATATATGTATGTATATATATGTATATATGTGTATATATATGTATGTATATATATATGTATATATGTATATGTATATATATATGTATATATATATATATGTATATGTGTGTGTGTGTGTGTATATGTGTGTGTGTATATATATATATGTATGTATATGTATGTATGTATATAGCACATCATGACTGGTTCAAGACTCTTAAAGAAATAAAGAAATACTAACCGTAATATGCTAAGATGTGACTGACTGCTATTAACTAATAACAACATCACTGGGTAATTAAATTATTAAGCACATTAACCTTATTAATATCCTTTCTTGACTAATGCCTCTTTGCAAACATGATTTCCACACAGGCCTCCATTGGGGAACATGGACAGGAGGCTCATCTGATAAAGATTTCACTTGGCTTAAATAGTGGACTTTGTTGAGGACTCTGGAAGACATATCGTCCTATTAGGCCCAATTTTATGCAAACAAACAAGACGTCTGCCGTAAATAATGTTTAATGACATAACATTCTGCAGGCTGATGCAGATTTATGATCCAAACACAACATTGAGAAGGAGTCACTGAAAAGGAGGAAACTTGGAGAACATTGGGAATGTACCGGGTGTCATCCTGATCTTTATTTTAATGAGGCGTAATGAGGTATGTCCTCTTAATTAGTTCTCCCTTAACGTGAAAGGATGTCAATTGAGCTGTTGATCGATGAGGCGGAGACGCATCATTTCATTCACCTCCAGGCTGGAAGTATCATTGTTGGTTTTAGTCCTGCAAGATTTCAATGCTGCGACCTTTGAAGTAAATAATACACTTATGGATTTTTCTTGTTATTGGTACAGGAGGAAGGTTATGGGATAAGAAGTGGTCTGGTAGTGATGTTTTAAGCTGGGCATGATCCGTAGCTTTTTGTCCGATGCAGCAATATCACTAATGTGAATGTATGCTTACACTGTACCACTATTGCTACACTGATGGGGGTTGCACTAGGAACTACATGTGTTTGCCTCTTCCTGATTTCTTTTTTTTTTTTTTTGCATGCTCGTCATACTCCAATGTTCACATCATCAAACAAATTTAAATAGTAGTCAATGAAAAAACAACCGAACACAAAATGCAGTTTTTAGTGAAAGTTTTGGAAAAAATAATTGCTCCCTAAACCTAATAAATGGTCTGGTCCACCTTTTTATAGTAACAACTGCAATCAAACTGCCTTCTAAATATGTGTTGGAAAAACTACATGAAAGAGTTAGAACAGACCCAATAGTCTGGATTTTGTTGCCTTCTCACAAATCTTATTTCTGAACTAAGTTTGTTGATGTTGTGGGCGAACAGATAAAAAATGTTCTAGAGCGTGCCAGATGCGCTCGGAATTGGCTGCGAAACATTCTGCTGATGCTTAAAATCCTCTGTCATTCAGGTACATCCAGCATGGGGGGGTGGGGGGTGTTGTTGATGATGCGTTCATTTAAGTACTACCCTGGCTTCAGTACAAGCTCTGACAGCAGCAAGCTCACCATTTGAACGTGTGTTCCAAATGGGCTGCTTATTCACCAAATCGATGTCACAATAAAGACCTTCAAACTTTATTTCTTACAAACTTACCAGGAAGCCAGAGGGTATAATTATTATTATTATTATTATTATTATTGTTATGATTTTAGATACAGCCTAATAGCCTCCAATTGAAGGCTTTAGAGGACTTGGAGGCTAAGATAGTAAACACTAGCAGCACAGTTCAGAACCAGTTCTAGCCTCTCTCTTTTTCTCTCTCACACACACAAATTTAACTTTCACTTTCCAGCCACACAAGCTTACGTTTCATTTTCTTAATATTAACTTATTCATTATTTATACTTTTTTTTTTTCTACCCAACCACTCGCTCCCAAAGATGTATTTGCGTATTGGTGTTTTTTTTTTTTATAGGGCATGTTTGAGGCAAATTTAAGCAGAAAAAATGACCAGAAGATGGCAGAAGTGCATTTTATAAGAACTCAACCTCTGATCTCTTCCATTGAAATGCACCCTGTACGGCAACCAGGGAAAGAAACGATATTATGCATTGAAGGGACGTTTTGACGCATGCACAAACGTACACACACACACACACACACGGTTCAGTTGCAAATGGAAAAACCCGTAAATGGTTCATGATGTTATATTTGTTAAAAATGGTTCTTTTCATGTAAAACAACCTTTTTCACATTTTGGCTAAATAAACAGTATATTGGAAAACATACTAACCACTAATCCACCATGTGGGCCTATTTCAGTTCACTTTTTTTTATACTTAAATGTTTAATTTCCGCCAAGAATACGTAACATTTACTTAAATATGTATTTTTAGACTCTTGCCCATAGGTATGAATGGTTGCTTTTGAATATGGATGGTTGCTAATATGTGTCCTGCAATGGTCAGGATAGGCTGGGGTGGGCTCCATCACACCCAGCGACCCAAGTGAGGACAAGCAGCATAGAAAATGAATGGCTGTGCCAGACTCGCTGGTGCCCATCGTAGTGCAGATAGCAGGGGTGTTTAACGCTAATCATCATTGAGGACCTGCCACTACAATGTCCTTGTTTGGACTGGAAGGAGTCCAATGGGGCTTAGCAGTTGTGTACCTTTTTAAGTAGCTTTAAGACACCCTGCCTGTTCATTGCACGGCATGCTGTGAATGTACCATAATGTATACTATACCTATTGTTGCAAAGCAATATTGATGTTGGGATGCCACAGAACCATCAGGGCTATTGACTTGATGACTGGCAGATGAATTGCTACCATGTGATTTGCATCTGTGGTGAATTGTTGGATGAGAGCGGATCTGGCAAAGAGAGCTGCTGCTGTTTTATTGGAGGACACAGTCCCTTTTTTTGGAAAGATTGTACCAAACCATCAATTATGATCCAAGTCTGTGATTTGCTCTGAACCTATTCTGCTCAGATTCATGGAGAATTTACATGTTGGCATTTCCTCATTCGAACTAAGAAGTGTTATCTTGTATGTTTATTTGTAAAATCAGGGAAGAACTAAATTTGAAAAACTTGTATGCAAGGAATCAAACCATGGAATGGATTAAGACCCCCAAACAATGCACAACGATGACCAGTCATGATGTGCTATACATATCACTATATTGACAGTTACTATGGTACCTATTGTGTCATTGTATGGTCATATCACCTCGTACTTCGGTATGTGACAAAAAATTAAATAAAAAAAATTAAAAAAGAAAAAGAAACCTTAAACTATATTAGGAAAGCAGAAATTGAACCTTTTTTTTTCAATAAAGTAAAAAAATTACAAAAAAAAAACTATATTAGGAAAGCAGGAAGTGAACAATTTAAAAAAATATATGTATATTTATTATTTTTTAAATAAATAAAAAAAACTTAAACTATATTATGAAAGCAGGAAGTGAACAAATGTAACAGTTACTGATTGTAAAAGTACCAGATGGAGGGGTAGGATTTAATAAGCTTTGCTTCTTCCTACTCCTTTTGGACATGTGGAACTGTGAACTGATTGTGATGCATTCAATTGTAATCTGATGCATGTTCAAATGAAATAAAACCATTACCATCATCAAGGGGATCGATCTGTTTTTGCAGATCTCAGGAACATACTCCTTGTCGTTGTAAACCAGGGGTGTACAAAACTTGTTCCAGCAGGGGCCACATGTAAGAATCCAAATGATACTTTGATATTTTGTAAAGCAAAAGTTATATTTTTAGAATGTAAAACTAGCAACGTTAATACAATTTTTAAAAAGTCAACGACAGTCTTAAGGTGTTTTCATACATTATATTAAAAAAAAAAAAAAAACTTCCCCCGCATGTTGGTAAATCATGTTTGCCAATTCTGTAGCACTCAAACGTGCATGTCAACTGTCTAACCAATCAAATGTCATCGTGCCATTCGCATTCTCACTTCCTCGTTTACATTGACAGAGGTGTCGACGAGTGATCTCTCGTTGTCTCATTTATCAACAATAACCGCTTTAATCACACTCAGCGGCTCTCCAAATTGTTGCAAATAATGCTTTACATTGTTCAATGAAATATATAAAATGACAAGCTGATATGCTTCAATACATTGCGTTTTTTTAGGCCACAACAGTTTCAAGAATAGCCCAGGAAATCCTGGCAAGACTGAATATATAAATATTAAATATGAATATTTCTTGCTCGCTGAACTTCAAGTTTAGACGCACAATTTCCCCTCACAATTTGGTGAGCTTATCAATTGTTAGGCGAAACAACAACAACAACGAATCATAGCACAGATACTGCTAGCGTCTGGTCCAGGTTGGGTAACATCCAGTAATAGTCATTCTTTAGAGGAGGTGTGTGAAAGCAGCATGCATTGTTGTCACAAAGCTCTTGCATGATAGATTGCCTGCAGCGTTAATGGGCGCTCTGTACTTAAATGCACGTTGGTGGGATGCGGCGTCGGGGGTGGTTGGCTGGCGGGAGTGGTTAGTGAGAGGATGACTTCTCAGGCATTCAATCTGATTGTGCTTCACTGTGAGTGAGTCACACTCCGGGGCAAGTTACGTATCATGTTACACACTTTTTCAGACTGCGAGCTACTTTTAAAATGGCCGCTACCTCCTACTGTAAACATTGAGAATATTTTTATTTAGTATCTTTTATAAATATGAGTATTTACTATGTATATCGGGAAATAAAGCACACTTTCTCAGCATGCAAGTTACAAGTCAAAAGGATCTCCATCTTACTTTAAAGGGGAACTGCACTTTTTTTTGGAATTTTGCCCATTATTTACAATTATTATGTGAAATATGAACCTTTTCTGTGCATTATAATGCCAGAAAACAAGTTAATATGAGCTTGCTCACAATGCACGTCATTGGAAACAAAACATATTTCGACTATGAACCCCTCTAAAAAACAGCAGTTTATTGTTTTATATACATGCTGTGATCATGCAAGAACAAGTACATCCATGATAACATGTAGGTATCGGTGTCTCGCTGTATTTTGATGATTTAAAATATTACCGGCACTTGATTCCGCTGAAAAAATACAGCGACCACACATACGATGTCTGCTCTCCTTGGGATGGCTGTGTCTTCCAGCACAAGACCTGTGCTCCAGTCCTCAAGTAACAACCGCTGACAGCCAACAGTTGAGGCGTAGCGAAATTGAGAGCTAGGTATCCACTCTTGCGTCTGACACAAGCAGCTAGTGAGGCGCCGTGTTAATCCGCCAGATAAATATTTTTTCTTGTTAGCTGCTACAATAACAATATCACTGTTGCCCGGTTAATTCACTAAATAACTACTTTCCATGACGTCCATTGTTAGCTAGCCCATATTAACTTGTTTTCTCATCAAATGCACAGAAAACAGTTCCCCTTTAAAACATATATATATATATACATATACATATATATATATATATATATATATATATATATATATATATATACATATACATATATATATACATATACATATATATATATATATATATATATATATATATATATATATACATATACATATATATATACATATACATATATATATATATATATATATATATATACATATACATATATATATATATATATACATATATATATATATATATATATATATATATATATATATATATATATATATATATATATATATATATATATATATATATATATATATATATATATATACATATATATATATATAAAACCTAACCTAAACTTTGAAACCACTACCCTCCAGACCAGTGCTACTCAAATAGGGAGTCCGCTGAACTGTCAGGGAGGGTGTGAGAAGCAGGCAGTACTTCCACTGTTACTACAGTTGCATGTCCCATTTGGTTTGTTGCATTTTTCTGGTTTCAGTTTGGAGTTGAGTCTGTACCATCCACATAGTATTTCAAATTAGTAGAATGAAGATAGTATTTTGAAAATGCTCTGATGTACACTGCTCAGTTCGAATGATTAGTATTTATCATTCAGTGTCAAAGTTCACAGGTCATCATTTTGAGTGTCAAATTATTACACAGACAGTATCCTACATCACTATCATCGTCACTAGGTGTCAGTAAAGTTGCATTGATGAGACAACAGCCACCGCACGAAGTATGGTCAATGATCACTCACGTGTGCGACTATATTTTGTCTTTATATTTTTGTCTTATTTATGTTATGTTAGTAATAGAAGTGTAAAGGTGACTATAGGGTTGCTATTTCATGTCTAGAAGGCTCTAATAATAAATCAAGTTTAAATATTAGACTTATAAAAAGAGATTTTGTTTACATTTTCTCAGTTTGTCTCCTTCTCTGTTGAATAGTGAAGAATGATGGGAGAAAAAACATATAAAAACATCATCAAACAGGAGTACAATCCATAAACATATTGTTATGGAAACCTCCCTGACAACTGACAAATAGGGTTGCTATTTCATGTATAGAAGGCTCTAATAATGTTAAAACATATTTACCAGGTTTAAATATTAGACTTATAAAGAGAGATTTTGTTTACATTTTCTCAAAAAGTGTCTCCTTCTCTGTTGAATAGTGAAGAATTATGGAAAAAAAACATGTAAAAACATGATAAAACAGTAGTACAATCCATAAACATATTGTTATGGAAACCTCTCTGACAACTTGTCAATTAAAACTGAGCGTTATTATCTTTGTAAAGGCAAAACTTAGACATCTAAATTGGTAATAATAAGGATTTACAAGCAGACTTGTATAGTTTTTTGTTTTTTTTTACTTATTATTATATAGCATGATTTCCCCTTAATGATGACTGTGGTGGAAGCTTGCTGCATGTTGGACGGAATGAGAGGGAGGGCGGGGAAAGGGAAGGTGCAGGGAGGGGGCAAGTGGGAGGGATGGGAGGATGGAGAGAGAGAGCGAGAGCCGGAGAGAGCAAGAGAATAGAGAGAGAGGGAGAGAGAGGGAGAGAGTCTCCCAATCCTGCCGCTGTCTCAGCATCCATCCTGAGATGATGTTCCGGAGAGGAGGGTCCCAAGTGGAGAAGCAAAAGCGGCACCAACCAAGAGAAGGAGGATATCGAGAGGAATAATCCACACTTCTTGTCTCCTATCGCCTCCACTTGTCTGGGCTGAGGTGTGTGAAAGTTTCCATTTGGGGAGGGACACCCCATCCTCCTCCCTTTTTTTCCCCTTGCTGGTCGTGGGGGTGCATCGCTGGCTGCAGCCGTGGGGAGGAAAAGATCTTTATTTTTTTGAAGTTCAGCATCGATTAGGTGGAATATAGACGGACGAAGCCCCCCCACCCCCGTTCCTTGTCTTTTTGTCTTTTTACCCCTGAGTCCACACGGATTAGGCGTGAAGGACGCCGTACACCCCCCCCCCCTCCCCCAAGTAAGTTCTAATCAGAATTGGGTTCGGATTCACTCAGAGACTTGAGGAGGATTTTGCGTGTGTTGCGAGGGGGGACTACACGCTGCTGCTGGGCTGCAAGGTAAGCTGATTTGTTTCGGGTACCCCCCCCCCCCCTTTTTTTTTAAAAAAAAAAAAAACGGGGAGCCGAAAATCTCACATTGAAAGAAAGGGAGCAAATGCGCAAAATGAATGCACCTCGCAAGGCTCTTTTTTTGCCCAAAAGTTGCAAATGTCTGCTCTTTCTCCTCGCCTCTGCGTGGCTGTTGGATGAGGGAGGGGGTCCGCTGTGACTTATCTGCATACTTGTGTATGCATGTGTGTGTGTGTCCACCCCCCCACCCCCCACCCCCCTTTCTGCAAAGCCATCCATCTCCAGGTGAGAGCAAAGAGGCGCAGCGTAATTGTGCGCCAGTTTGTCTTCCTGCTTTGCACCTGTACGCCTGGAAAATTGCCACCACCTTTTAATTTCATATGCTCCTTTTCAGCACATTATGTAAACAATTATGTTTTTAAATATTGTGTATATATTTGTGTGCAAATATGTCACACTATGGTGTGTATTTCTGCAATAACTGTCAATATTTTGTTGGTCCAAATTACCAGGCAGGTGCACTCCTCCCTTTTTCAGTAAAGGCTTCTGGAGGGGCTGAAATATTGATGTGCATTCTGTCGTGCACCCTTGAAATATTTAAAATAATTGAATAATAACCAGCCCGTCTTTGCCTTAGATGACTTGAGGATGTTCTCTTCATGTCTCATGAAAAGCAGTAACAATGAAATGCCTTTTTTTTTGCCTGTGGGTTCGAGTAAATGTATAGGAGAAGTCAGTAGAGACATGGAGGGAAGTGATGACAGCCCTCTTGTACTTTTATGTCTGCCTATAGGTGGCTCAGATGACCACAACACTGCAAGCACGCCAGGCTCCCCTCTTCCTTTTGCTTGCTATCCAGTCTAACAAGCTTACGCTGGTGTGCAGAAGCGTGCATGTGTGGCTTTCCCACTGAAAAGGGAGTTTAGTGTAACCGGTGTCTGCGTGGGTGCGTTATTTGTCCAGAGCATCTACCCTCCTTTTGATGTTTTATTGAGCGTTAAGCACGGCGCTAGTGATGCATCGCCTCAGCAAAGCACAGCATTAAAAAGAGAGGCTTTGCTCATTCTTGTCTTTCCTTCAGGAAGACATGGAAGCCACTCTTTGGAGCCGCTCAATGTCAACAAGCAAGTGTCTATATGTACCTGTACAGTGTTCGCACACTCGGGTGGGAGTACTGGAAGTGCTCCTGCAATCCTCTTTTCACTCACCATAGAAGGGGATATTCAGTGGGTAGTCGCTTTAGACACCTGAAGACAAAAGCAACCATTTTTCTAGTGGTAGAATGCAGTTGCTGACTCACAGGATGGACGGGACCGAGCGAGGGAGCCCTTGTCTGCCTCCACAGTATTCACTGCACTTGGGTGCTGGGGGGGGGGGTTGATCATACAAAATAACTAAAGCTGTTTTTGACTAATGCTGGTGTCATTTATAAAACAATACAACACTGCATCCTAAAAAGGACCTAAATAGGCGTCCCTCAGGGTACATTCTGCAGTACCCCATAGGTCTTAATTTGTGGCCTCCAAGGGAATAGTGTGTCCCCTTTCAAGGTCAGATACGACACAGATATGTGACAGCAAAACATTTTGAGGGTACCATCCCAGTGGCAAGGCATTTTACTTTTAGATGTATCATTCATTTTCTACCGCTTATCCTCACGAGGGTCGTGGGGGTGCTGGAGCCTATCCCAGCTCTCTTTGTACACTCTGGATTGGTCGCCAGCCAATCACAGGGCACACATAGACAAACAACCATTCACACTCACATTCATACCTATGGACAATTTGTAGTCGCCAATTAACCTAGCATGTTTTTGGAATGTGGGAGGAAACCGGAGTACCCGGAGAAAACCCACGCATGCACGGGGAGAACATGCAAACTCCACACAGAGATGGCCGAGGGTGGAATTGAACTCTGATCCCCCAGCTGTGACGCCTGTGTGCTAACCACTTGACCGCCATGCAGCCTAGATGTATCATAAAATGCAAATTTTTGTTTTAGGCGACGTTCACACTGCAGGTCAATTACGCCTTTTTTGCTCATATGTGATCTGTATTGTGATTTTTTTGTGTTTTATTGTCACGTCAGTGTGAACAGTACAATTCCAATATTTCAAATGCAACTCAGGCCTTGTTCGGATAAACATAGAATAAATCTGATGTGCAGCCGATCTATTGGTTATCTGGTTGACCTAATTGTACCCAATGCTCCGTCTAGAAACCTACGCTCACAACACGCCGGTCTTTTGACTATCCCGAGAGCCAGAAAGAAGTATGCGGGCTCTAGAGCCTTTTCCATTCGGGCCCCAACGTTGTGGAATGCTCTACCTGTTAATATTAGAGCTGCTACCTCAGTAGAAATGTTCAAGTCCCGACTTAAGACTTATTTCTATACTTTAGCGTTTAGTTAAAAATATTCCCTGCCTGTTTTGACTGCCACTCCTTCTCTCTCCCATACATAAACTTGACTTGACTTGACTATTGCAGTCTGAAGGGTGCATTTATCCGATAGGTCATAGGAAAGGCGTGGTTTACCTTGCCAGACCGATGTAAGCAAAAGTTGTACTTTGCCAAACACACGGGCATGCATGTGATGTTGTGCAACGTGTTTTTCGTTTACATTTAAAAAGTCACATATCCTTGTTAATGTGAACACAAAATATCGTATTTTAACAAAACATATCACCGTAGCCCCAATTACCTTTTTTGTAGACTTTCGCTATGTTCATACTAGACAGGAATTCTTTTCTATGTGGATATAAATACGATATTCTGTAAACGTACTGAACCACATGTTTTTGTCACTTCTCGGACGCATTGCGTTCCCATTTCACACAAATGCACGTCACATTTTTACTGTTCTGTGTCGTTAATTTAGGTATAACACTCCACTTACACCAGAAATGGACAGACATCAATCACAGTCTGGGAACGGAAGTCATTCATAACCCAAGGACCTTGACAGGGACACAGTTTGCTTATTAGCTATGAAAGTCTCATTTTTTGCACAGTTGCAACATGCTACATCTTTCAGTGGTAAATGTATGTACATCCCTTCAAACTGGAGGACGCTGTGGAAAACAAAGCCTTGGTTCACAGGAACAACACTGTATTTTTAGCTTGTCCAAGGACATGGAGAGAGGGGGAAAAAAAATCAATGATAACAGAGAGGGTTTCAAATTTAAGTCCTTTTTCCCCTGCAGTGACCTTTGGGGACAGTTAGACATGAGAACATTTCATATATGACATGAAACCTTGGCCAGGGAAGGAGTCTTGCATAGAAGTAGATATGATCTCATGTTCAGTATCTTATGCGGGTTTTTGTGTTTCTATGGTACGGGCGCCGACTAGCACACACACCATTGCCTCAAAACATTCTTGTACAAGGCTACGGTGTATTTAGTCGTTGTTGGCTCTGAGAGGCGACTGTGAGAAGCATTTCCATCAGGGTCAACTGGAACCGGATGGAGCAGACCTGTCCTTGGCCCCGGTTTTGAATCCCCAGAAGAGGCGCAGCACAATATGCTCAAACAGATGTGTCATTTATGGGATGATCGCTTGTCACCATGGCTGTTTATTGATATGAACATGTTAGCTTGTGTGCTTCTGTCTGAGATACGAACATCATCTCATCAAACAATGGCAACATCGGTAGATTTGTCTGAAATCATCTTTCAGTGTGTCTTTATCTGCATTAAAAGGTTTTAACAAGTCAGATAAAAAAAAAAAAAATCCTTATTTTAAAGACCGTAATGAACACAGTAAAAGACCCGTTCCAAGGAAAATCGGAGGGGCCTGCACACCGTTCTTTGTACGTTTGGGTGAGATCAGTCATGTTGTTGTTGTTCTCAGCTGGAGTGCTTTGAGCTCCAAAGTAAAACAGATCTTGCAGCCTAGGAGAAAAAAAATATGATGTATAATACAGACTCACACTTGTTGGCATTGTGGGAGTTTGTTGTTGCTGTTCCTTGGTTTTACCGCCAGTTTCTGTGCGTAGCTTCCTGTGGTGGCTATTGTCTCATTAATGTTGCATTACTGACACCTAGTGACCAGTGTAGAATACTACATATAATCACAATGTGTTTGAATGTGTTCATTCATTTTCTACCACTTTTTCCTCACAAGGGTCACGGGGGATGCTGGAGCCTATCCCAGCTGTTTTTGGGCGAGAGGCGGGGTACACTTTGGACTGGTGGCCAGCCAATCACAGGGCACATATAGACAAACAACCATTCACACTCACATTCATACCTATGGACAATTTGGAGTCGGCAATTAACCTAGTTTTTGGAATGTGGGAGGAAACCCACATTCCATGCAACAGGCCGAGGGTGGAATTGAACCCTGGTCTCCTAGCTGTGAGGTCTAAGGTCTGCGCGCTAACCACTCGACCCCCTGTTTGATGTGTCTTTTAATTAATATTGGCAAATTGTGGCGTGTCAAATGCCACCATGATATTATCCCTGGTGTGTTTACTAAAAGTGAATTGTGTTCCTCTGAGCTAAAAAGACTCTGGTGTTTGTTTTAGAGGATGTACACTAAGTGCTGGCGACAGGGAGGTCCTTTTGGGATGCTGTAATGAGAAAAGAGGTCCGTGTGGGCCACCGGGGCGGATCTATGAGCAGCCACCATTGACACCGGCCTGGTGGCTGATGTCACTTTGAAGTGCGACCTTCCTGGGCGAGCCGCCGAGGGCAACGTCGCCGCGCCACCTTTGCAAAAGTCTCTTTGTGCGAGTGTCGACAAGAAGCATTAGTAAGGGTTAGAGGTGGTGTGGCTGCTCAAAAAAAAAAAAAAAACACACACACTGGGGGGAGGTGGAGGTTGGCAGACAGAGCGTTAGGGAGGGGGCCCTCAGAGTTTAATTCTAGAGACCTTTTATGATAACCTTGGCCTCCATGTTCCAAGTGAACAGTGCCGAGTCGACAGTTGTTTTGTGGACTTGGCCTCCAAATAATACCGCTGGTTTACACGTGGAATTCGACCATCAGCAACCTTTATCTCTATTCAAGACCAAATACACAAGAATCCTTTCACAACATTTGATAAATTGGGTTTTTTTTTTTTTGCTGCTCCAGCAGCAGAAGATTTTCTCTTACATCTCTTCGGTTGACTGAGGTGAAGGATTGAAGTAATTTAAGGATAAAAAGGATGATTTCATACTGTTGTCTGCAGAAACTTAAAAAAACCCACATCTAAATAGAATTTTTTTTTTAATACCTGACAGCAAAATGTTGTTTTATTTCAGTATGTCTTAATTGTCTTGGCTGTCTCTAACAGACTTACATTACATAAATACAGTAAATAAATGACATAGATAAATAAATAAAATAAAAATAAAATAGGATAAATAAAGAATAAATTAAATTAAAATAAATATCAATGTACAAATTAAAATGAATTTTTAATTGTCAAGGTGCAGGGACAAAGGTGTGTGTGTGTGTGTGTGTGTGTGTGTGTGTGTGTGTGTGGCGTAGTGTAGTGAATGTTCCTCTTGGCTGCCACACTCATTGATCGTGGATCTGATTGAGGTTTGGGATCCATGACTGGCCCCCGTGACAGCCACCCACCTCCTGACCGTGGCTCTGAGATATCCGTAACCTGACTGCTCCCCGTATTGAGAAACTTGTGGCGCTGTCCTTGGTGCTGAATCGGCTGGTTGACTTGCTGTCTGCTTTTGTCTGCTGCAGCAAAGTATCTGTTTATATTTATTGTTTGTCGCATGCTTTTGTAACCTGACTCCTTGTTATGCAGTGCAAAATCGATTCGATCTATTAAGTTTGACAACAATACACATACAGGTTTTTATTACATATTTTTACTGCACTTTCACTCGCACTGAGCATTTTGAGTGTGTTTTTTGTTTAATTTAATATTTTTGTAGTTTGAGCATTCAAAACCTATTTATGAGATTCTTTATATGATTAACATATTTGAAACTTTCTAGACATGTAATAACATCTCTAAGGTCACCTTTACACACGTAATACCCAAGATAGTCGCTATCATAAGTGAAAATAAGACATTTCAGACATAAATGAGATTCATGTTCATGTATGTTGCTGTAAATGTGTGTGTGGGGGGGTGACTTTGGGCGTTCAGATTTGAGTCTTAGGTTGATGTGGTTTACGGCCACAATAGTAGCCCACGTTAGGGATTTTCTGGGCCTGCAATAAAAGCCTGTTGTTCTGGCAATCAAGTCCGGTGCTTGTTTGTCTCACCAAACATACAGTAACATTTTGAATCTTAGGTTGATGTGGTTTATGGCCACAACAGTAGACCATGTTAGGGATTTTCTGGGCCTGCAATAAATGCCTGTTGTTCTGTTGTTCTGGCACCAAACATTACAGTAACATTACTAACACCTAGTGACCAGTGTAGGATACTACAAGTCAGCACAATGGCTTTGAATGGGTCTTCTGAATGACTTCTGTATATATTTTAGTTCATTTAGCCATTTTTTCAACAATAAAATGATTTCTTGATTCATATGTTTTTGGAAAACTGTGAAAATGAAGCCTTGAAATTCGACGCACGGAGTGGTGCGGGATGACTGCAAGTGTAGAAATGCACAAATTAAAACACAACTTTAGTTGAATAGTACAACCACAGGCGCATTATACTTGAGGTATATCTTTGCTAAGTGCACATAAGGACACCGAAAAGCTTGACAACACAATAGGGGACCAGGTCAAGGCAAACAGCAGGACACCATTGTTCGATCTCCATTGCCAGCTGTGAGCTCTCAGACACATTTTGCAGGGTCAGTTTGCACATTAGAGTTTTGCAACTTGCACAGACTTTAGTCCTTCAGGTGCACTTCTTACCAGTAAAATAAAGTTGTAATCTGCCGGGACAAAACAAACACATTGCAAATGATCATAATCTGCAGCAAAGCCCACCGTGCTGAACATCTAATTGGAAATACACTTTAGTCATATAAAGGAAGATTGTTGGACACAAGCGTAATAAGCAAAGTGACAAGCGTGTGAGTGAAAACGCATTAGGGAAACTCCAGCTCTGTTGTAAGAGTAGATATATTGTAAACATAAATGATGTTTGTAAGAATAAGGCAAGGCCTCACCTGCCGCGTGCAATAAATTGTATTATTAAACCGTGCAGCCATGCTACACGCGCTATAAAGTCATTTATACCTGCCCCTGGATGGCGGGGAAGAGGACATAAATCACATTGAGGAGGGGACATGAGATGTTTTGATTGTCGAGACATACCTATAATGTGTTTGCCCTTCGCTATCATAAATACTAATCTTGTGTGAAGAAAATTAATTGCTGCTTTAGCATAAACATAAACATACTATTTATAGCTGGGGCTATGTTGGGATAACGTTTGGATTCAGGATGAAGTTATATCAAAGAGGTTGATTTGTAAAGGTTTGATTCCTATCTTCTATGTATGCAGAATAAATTAAGCCTGTATGTTACGGTCTATGTACAGTGGAACACAATCTGTTCTGAGATTGGGAAGCCATTTTCCCAAATAAAATAAGCAATACATAATAAACAATAATAGCATTATTATTATAGAATGGAAGTGATTCAATAAATAAGTATTATTAATATTAATAAATAATATATATAATATTATTTTATTATTTTTTACATTTTTATAAATAAATTGTATACAATATAAATAAATATAAATACCTAAAAATATAGATACAAATAATAATATAAAATAAAAATAAAATAATATAATATAAAATAATTGTTTTTACTGTACTATGTGTACAAATGAAAGGGTGTCACATTTTAAAGTTGGCAGGGACCCTTTGAAGGCAACCCGTGAACCATCTTTGGCCCGCCAAAGCTTTTTATTTGACGACAACGGTGGACAGTGAGGCATATGCGTCACAATGCAGCAGCAGTAGCAGAAGACGGTTTGCTTCTAAACAAGTATACCCCCATCGATTTGACTTTAAACAGGACATAAACTCTTTGTGTTTACAAGGCACCCGCAAGGCATGCGGGGTATTCCACACACAACTCCTCAGCAATGCTACAATGCATGTACCGTAAAAAGTATATGTATGTTGAACACAGGAAGTGAACAAACTATCATTACGGAATAAGCTCAGCTGTACTGCAGTACATTCGAATCCCAGACCACTAAAACGACAAAGCAGCACCCCTCCAGTACCAGCCGGGCCCCTTATAGGCATTACCAATACATCTGATGGAGGTGCCACGACTCCTCCTTAGAACTCATCACATCCTTTGCCCAGGGTTGTTTAAGCTATGTCAGTCGGACAAGAGCCTTGGGCATGTGTTAATGGGGGGGGAGGGGGTCGGATGTACCCAATAGATAAGACACACTCCCTCTCCTCTCTTTGGTTGCTTCTCTGCATCCCTCCTTGCAGCCTGCGCAGTAGTTTGACTGTCAAGTGGAAGCTGCGGCTAACATTTTGGAGGCTTTGTGAGGGACGGGTGGGGTGGTGGTGGGTGCAGAGTCTAAGGATGGGGGCGCTCGAGTTCCTGACAGCGCCGTATAATCTTCTGCCTGCTGCAGTTTTTTATTTTTATTTTTTGAGAGGGATGCTGTGTGATGATTCATTTGCCTGTCTGGAACAAATGTGTGTGTGTGTGTGTGTGTGTGTGTGTGTGTGTGTGTGCGTGCGTGCGTGCGTGTGTGTGTGCACTTTAGCGTTTTATGCACAGACAATTGGTGGGGAGTGAAAGTGCATTACAGACAATTTGTGGGAACTAAAAGTGCAATAACTCTAATGGAAAGTGCATAAAGTAACAACGGAATCTGTATTAATAACTGCAGGGGCTTTAGCTAGCTTTCAAACGATGTGATAATTTGTAATAATTTGTGGATAATTTAAGATTCATTCTACGCTATCGCTTTAAATCTGCCACTTGAAGACATAACGAGCCAGCCATTTGCCACATTTAATTAACTTATGATCTCTTAACCAATTTGTGCTGGCGATTTCTGGTTTTAAATGTTAACATTTGGCAGCAAGTATATCTAATGCGGCTGACAGGATTCGCTATTTAGCGACAAGAAAATCCGCTTCTGGTCCGCTAGGTGTGAAATAAGAAGCACATATGAGTCCATCTTCACAAAAAGTTTACATTTATCTAATAAAGTGATGCACGTGTCGCTCTAAAAGACTTATCACTGCCTGTAATCGCGGTAAGAGCGACACGTTCACTGAGGATTCTACTTCCTGTTACAAAGGCTTCCTCTCCATTACACAAGCGACACTCAAACATTGACCTTCACCGCCAAGTAAACAGCAGCCCAGTGTTCTTGTCAGCACATGTAATTGTCACTCGTTAAGAATTGTCAATCAATGAGCATCAATGAGCTTTAATTAGCTCGTGTTGCTTTTTCAACTCCTAGCGCCCCGCAGGCTGATTTTGAGACGGATGAGGCGTGGGGTCAGGGTCACCTCGCCGTTGTCAACAGTCAGCTCCGCAACGACGACAGTCTGAAGCTCAAAGTGATGGTGCTTATATAGTTACTGTATATACTTTTAAATATAGCTATGTGTGCAGCTTGAGGGTCCATAGGATGAAAAGACGATATCGGCTTAGACAACACGCTGCTGCATCCCAGGAAACTAGTACTAGGCATACCCGGAATTCTGCTCGAAAACAAAACAAATGGTATCTTGTTGCAGGGGTCAGCTTTTTTGGTTATGTTTGGCTGGGATGTTTTAAAATTGGACTAGGTGGGATGTTTCAGACTTCCCAGGCACCTCGAATGCAGCAGTGGGAATACAGCATGAGCATGAACGTATCTACAGCATAATGCAAATCGGTGCCTCCAACTGTGCAATTTAACACTTCTGATCACTCCTGGGGGGATTTTGCCCACCATCCAGAATCCTCATGCGAGATATCAACGTCATCAATCAGACATCAATTTCTTTATATCTTTTCATACATCATATATATTTTTTTAGTTTTAAAGATATAGAAACAGATAAAACGCGACAGCCATTATGGCATGTAATGGTATACATATATATGCTATACAAGGACTGCTACACTCTGATGTACACGCTGTTACCATTCATGATAACATATAATACGACCATTCTAAGCATTACCGGACCTTCCTTTCCATGCGCTGGTGCACTAACCACTCATCCGCCGTGCAGCCTTGTCACATTATATATACTGTAAATTGTTGCTGCTTTTTGGAGACTTTTTCAGATGACTTTATAGGAGGAATAAGTATGTCCCATATGTACAGTAACGACCTAGTAATGTCTCAACATAAGGAATGTGGATGATGGGCAAAATTCCAAAAATGTGCAGTTTTCCTTTAAGGAGGTTCAATGTAGAGTAATGGGAGTGAGACAAAAAAGCAATTTATTGCAATCAAGCATTAAAGTGAAATAGGCTGTTCAAAGGTTTAAGACCATAGCTACAAAAAACCAAACAAACCCACCCTAAAACAAAAAAAAAATGTTCTAAAAAGGACTCAGTAATGACTCGCTGCGCCATACTTGTCAGGTGGGCATTGTGAACAACAAATGCCGTTTAATGCCCTTGCACAACCTGAAGCGCCATTATTCCATTGAAGGTAAAAGCACCTCAGATCATGATGGCGCCACCTCCACTGTGCTGTGTGGGAAACATCTCAGGTGGGGTGTCCTTGTCATGCAGGTAACATTGGAAGCCATGAGGGATTTATTTCTCATCAGAGAATAAAATGTTTCCACCTTTGGAGGCACCAGTAAAAAGCTTCATTTGGCCAATGGATTGTCCCATGCCAAACAGCCAATCAAATCCTTTGTTTTTTCTCCCTTCAAAATGGAAGTAGCATTACTGGAAAAAAAAAAGTAGAACAATTGTTATGTTTACACCCGTTTGTCTTCACCAAAGTCAGCAAAGACGATTAAGGAGTACACGTTGAGTCACAGCATTGGCTTCACTTTGTTTGAATGTGACCGACACGAGTGGAGCATCGACATCCATCAGCTACGTTTACACTACATTTTCACATGGGTGCATAGTGCTGTTTGTTTTTAAATTGTATATATTACGTTTAAAAAAATGAAAGGGGGTGAATACATAATTTGCACCAGAGGGTAAAATGTAGTTTGCCCTTGAGAGACATGAAAGGGTTTCTGTTCTTCTGAAGTAGTACTGGAAGTGTTGCCAGTATGTGCTGATAATCGCATATATGATATAGTACATACAAAGCCTGTGGTGGTGGACGTCGGCACACTTCAATTTGAATAATTAACACCCCATGACCATAGCATGCAAGCGCACGTTAGCAGGCAATAATATCCCAAATAGTGATACCACGGGGGTTCATTTGTGTTCCTCAAGGTACATTCCAGGTACATACCTGGACTCTTAAGATACTACAACTGTTTGTATGTGGTATAGATCCAACATGATATGGATGTAATCTTTTTCTACAGGATGACAGTAGGTACTCAGTCAGGTACTCAGTTTCTAGTAGCCAGTATTCTGATTTGCTAATGCAGCATTATCATAAGCATGCTAGCTCGTCTTGTTGATATGCCTTAAAGATCTATCCCTCTGCATTGTTTACCAATTTTTCAATTACCAATAAACATTCCAAACCTTTTACGATGACTAGCGGTTGTCGTCCACTGGTATGACAGTTTACCGACTTTCATGGCTGTTGGGCAGGAGGAAGTGTGAAATTAGTCCAAAATAATAGTATTCCAAGGTAATAGTGATTAAAATATACTTTCAAAATGAGCCACGGGCTCGAGTGGTTAGCGCGTAGACCTCACAGCTAGGAGACCAGGGTTCAATTCCACCCTCGGCCATCTCTGTGTGGAGTTTGCATGTTCTCCCCGTGCATGCGTGGGTTTTCTCCGGGTACTCCGGTTTCCTCCCACATTCCAAAAACATGCTAGGTTAATTGGCGACTCCAAATTGTCCATAGGTATGAATGTGAGTGTGAATGGTTGTTTGTCTATATGTGCCCTGTGATTGGCTGGCCACCAGTCCAGGGTGTACCCCGCCTCTCACCCGAAGACAGCTGGAATGGGCTCCAGCACCCCCTGCAAACCTCGTGAGGATAAGCGGTAGAAAATGAATGAATGAGCCACGGTGCTACCATGGTAGTTAATGGTACATTTTGACCATAAGCTAGCTATTGTCTTAGTTAATTAAGCTGAATATTGTTGACCCGAGATGGACCAAATCAATGTGAACCAAACACAAACACTTTAATTGTATTAATTTAACTGTAATTGTCAAATGCTGTTTGCAGTCAAAGCTGATGCGTGTGAATATGTTGGGTTTTTTTCTAAAACACCGCACCTTTTGAACCCACACATAGAAAAATAGCAAAATAGAACAGAATGGAGGTTGGACTGCCTGAAGATTTCAGGTTTTTGGACCTGTCCGCTGACTGACTGATGGCACTCACAGATGCAGAAGCTCACATCAGATGCAGGGATGGCGTCATTAAAAGGCGTGTTGTGTAAAACAAGATTGCGAGTTTTTGTTGTTTGTTTTTGTTTTTGTTGTTTTTAACAACTTTTGTTACTCACGCTTTTGCAGACATTACTCAGGAATGTGATGTTCGGGAAGCTGGGTTCAATGAAGGCATTACTAATATTTAAGTAGATATTATAAGGCATATTTAGGAATTACTAATGCTGTTCTGTTTATCATTCATGGTACAAACAATTAGAATTTGCCACGATATGACACCGACTGACGTTTAGCTTTTTTTTCTGCCCTCAGTCATCTTGGATGAATGTCTATTTACCATGGCCGACAGCCGCCCTTGTTATCCACATTAGTTGTTTGGCGTGTCTTCTCTGACTGATGTGCTTTATGCGGCGTCTTTTGCAGTTTTTCCAAAGTTTGGCACACCGGACAACACGATACTGCCAATAGCGCAGTGGAAAATCTGCATTAGCTCCTTAGCAACTCAGCTGGAGTTTAAACGGGTACACGGCCCTATGAAGTCTCCACACAGACTGGGGATGAGTCTGAAATGTTGATGACAAGTTCTTATTCAGAAGGGACTCAGTAGAGGCAACCATCAAGAGTCAAAATGTCAACGTCCACCTTTTTTGGTCTTTACCCTGTTTTACACCCAGGTCCTTGTTTTCCTTTTCTACCGGTGCGACACCCATTACCTTTTGTGACTCACTACTTTCAACTGTCTGTGGGAGGGGCAAAAAAAAAACCCGCTGAAGCCCATAAATAATGTATTCCTCGGGTGTATCCGCCTCCGGATCAATGGGAACACAAAGACCATCTACAAAGGCACTTGGCTCAAGGCCATATTTGATCACTTCCTCTGCACACCATGCCTGCGCCGCTATCCGTCTGCCCCGCAGAGACTCAATTATTTCCAAGTGTTGGTAAGCTTTTGTTGAAAGAACACAAAGTGAATATTTAAACTTGGGGAGACGAAGGAAGATCTTTTGCGACATGGAAACAGCAGATGGATGGTAATTGTGAACTGTTAAACAATGAAAGAGGAGGGGAAAATGTGGGGAATATGTAGTTTGACTGCGGGGAGTGCCGCAGCTGCATTCGGATCAGAGGATCTGGGAAGGAAACAACCAATTAAACAACGCTGGAATGTTTGACAGCAGTTGACAGAATAGGTCGTAGCATTTAACCGAGCAGTGGAAACCGTAATGGACTCTTCTATTGCGGGACATTAGTAGAGTCGGTTGTCTCAGCAACTGAAATTCCCTGATTAGGAAACAAACAATGCAACACAACAACACAAAGGTGTCCTACTTTCCGGAGAGGTAGTTGAAGATGCTCAGGAAGCCTACTTTGTGGAGCAACTGGACTCATTTGACACATAAATGTTTATGTATTACAATATGTATCTGTGTTATGTGTACGCCATTGACTTGAACCCAGATTCATGCTGGTCTTATGCCAGATACCGTCCCCCATCTGTAGGGTTTTTAACTCTAGCATGGAACATTGATCATTAATGTTTAAAAATAAAGTTAAGGATGGCTACTGGTGGAGAATACCATTGACGGTTCTTGGGGTCTGTGAGGACTGGGAATGAAGTTTTTGGTTTTATTGTGTTCCCACATCAAATTAACAGGGCTCTTGGTCTTGCATGTGAATTGTAAGACCAATTTGCAATGTGGCTTGCAGATGTATGTCTGTAAAGCTCATTAAGAGTTGTGCTCGACCTTGAGTTGACAGTCCGATATTTTAGCCTGATGGCTACTGCTCTTGATTCTCCCAATGCAGATGTTGGTTCGAGCCCAGGGTGGAATGGGCAGCTGGCTGAACCAGTAATGTTTTGGTGCCATAACCTGAATGAGAGTGAAGTTTAAGGGGTGAGTGTAACGTACGCCAGCCGGCACAGCTGTGCTAAAGTATGATGGCAATCTTCACTCCCTGACACTTTATGTACGTCGAGTTTGGAGTCACAACTTTTGACTGTCATTCTGGAGACCTTGATTTGAGCCCGAGGCAGAACTCGCAGCCGTCTGAACCAGGCAGTTACACGAGTGCAGTCATGGAAAGGAGTTGAAGTGATAACAACATGTTGGAACAGGAAGTTGAACGGGTTTCATATTTAGTCTCGTCTATCCTGACAATCTTCCAACTTTCCATGCATTCATTTTTCTATATCGCTTGTCCTCACGAGTCCCCTGTTTAGGCCTGTCACAATAACAAATCTTGCTGGTTGATAATTATGCTACAAATTATTGTCGCTAATCCATACTGACAACACATTTTGAGACCCGTTCATTCATTTTCTACCACTTATCCTCACAAGGGTTACAGGGGTGCTGGAGTCTATCCCAGCTGTTTTCGGGCTGGACTGGTGGCCAGCCAATCACAGGGCACATATAGACAAACAACCATTCACACTCACATTCATACCTATGGACAATTTGGAGTCTCCAATTAACCTAGCATGTTTCTGGAATGTGGGAGGAAACCGGAGTACCCGGAGAAAACTCATGCATGCACGGGGGAGAACATGCAAACTCCACACAGAGATGGTAGAGGATGGAATCGAACTCGGGTGTCCTAGCTGTGAGGCCAGCGTGCTAACCACTCGTGCAGGCCCATACTTTGAGACCTTTTTTCATTAATTATATGGCATAATAATCCATCCATTCATTTTCTATGACGTGTATCCCCAATGGGGTCGCGGGTAAGCTGTCTTCGGGCAAGAGGCGGGGTACACCCTGGACTGATGTTCACCCAATCACAAGGCACACAGCCCCTGGCATTATCATGAGAGTACATATCAAAAGCGATAACGTTTAAATACTGAAGCGTATTTAACATTGTAATTGAGAATGCTTGAACACAAAATTCAGAACAATACGTGCTTTCACCATATTAGAAAACTCCCCCGCATTGTCCGAGAAAGTCGCTTTTGAGATAATATATTGTCAAGGGGGGTTGGAATGTCGCCAAGTTGGCAACACTGTGACTGACTGTCAGGATGAAGGCTCCTCTCCACCTCCATTGTAGATGTGCATTCAAGTATTCCTCAGCTTCTTCATCACTACTTTCGAACAAATGCAACATCACAGTTTGTCGGTGTTCATGCACTCACTGAAATATTCGGACACTGGGACTCTGGCTAACACATTCAAAAAAAATCGCTTTTGTCATTGTCAGCGTATACTGGCATATACTCATGAGGCTAAGAGGAGGAGACGTAGACGTTCATTGCGTTGTACCACAGACAGCTGCAGAGTGAACCCTCTTGTCATCCAGCTCTGGAAGAGAGACGAGGAATACAAACACAATCGATTTATAATTATCATAACAGGCTTAACCCTGACCATCTTGTCTCATCTTCACAATCTGCAGAGTTCTTGCTCTTGCATCCTACAGCAACCTAAGGTACCGATGTGTAAAACAGGCAGGACACCAGTCAACATAAGTTCAAATGCATTCAGTCACGGTGAAGCTGGTCCTGACATGCCCACGATAACAAACGTTTGAATGGAGGATGAGTGGAATGCTAAAATTAGATGAAAGGTTGGCACTCCGTGGGCATCAAACAGCAGACCAGAGTGTGGCTCCGGCGTGGTCGCAGTGTGCCTGCTGGGCGAGTCACATGTTGTACCAACAGTAATGACTAGGGACGTCATTTGATATGCTCCTCTCGGGCCGGTGATGCTAAAACTGCAGCTTAGCAGCAAAGTGTTCTTTGCCTTTAGCTTACACCGCTAGCCTTTGTTTCCAATTCCATACATTATCCAATAACCAGTACATATGACAAGTATGGCATCACCCTGCGGCATTTTTCATATTACATTTATGACAGCGCTTCATAGAGCATTTATGTCCCCGGAGCTGCGGCATGCTGTTGTTTCCTCTTATGCAATTATACATAAAGATGATTGCTGCTCATGTTTGTTTTGAAAATCTCAGGCAGTCAGCGTTTGCTCCAATAAATCGAAATGTTGCTTCTGAATTCTCCATTCACGTCACTGCCGAACTCGATGACCGTCGTTCCTCGGCCTTCGTGGCGCGAGCTGAGTCACACTCAATGATCATTCTTCATCAAGACTTGATGAAAAATTTCAACCTTTGCCGACGGATGTCCTATTCAGTCGAGAAAAACAGCCGTAATTCTTTTTTTCATTTTATGAAGTCTTAATGTCAGTCTCTCTTTTCAGACCTTCATACTTTCTGAATTAAGCCCTTGTACTGCACTGGCTGGCACATATCAATTTATATTCCAATTTCAGGGGTTATTTGTAACTGTTACATGAGAAAGCCATGTACTTTGCAGCAACGGATAAAGGAAATCATTTTATTACATCTTGTCAAGAAACAATAACATAGAAAATAGAAATACAATTGGACATCCTTTAGTCAGTGTAGCTCTTCTATAGCAGTATAGATTTACCGTCCATTGAAAATGAGTCAACACACACAGCCATTACTGTCTAAATAGCCGGCAACACAAGTGAGTTCACCTCGCAGTGAACATGTCCAAAGTGTCAATATTTAGCATCAGCACCACTGTTATCTAACACCGCTTTGATGCTCATGGGCCTGAAACTGACCAGAGCTGCACAGGTTTTTAATGGAACCTTCCTTCTGGTTGAGGATGCCTCACAGGTACTCAATTGGGTTCAAGTCTGGAGCAGAGATACGTGGCCACTTCATCACCGTCACCTTTAGCTTCTTCTGTGAAGTACTTGATCATCTTGGAGGTGTGTTTGGGCTCGTTGTCAGATTGGAAATCTGCCATGCATGTGGCCCAGTTTCCCAAGGGATGGAGTCATGCTGTGCTTTTTCATTTTGTCAGAGCAGTTCTCACAAGAAAAGCATCTTGGTTACCCCTAATGTAGCCAGGAGTACATTTAAACATGATCGGTATTGGTCGATTTCATCGGAAAAATCACTAATGTCAGTGCATATTTATAACTTCCATCCATCCATCCATCTTGTACCGCTAATCCGACGTCCGATCCCTGCAGTAGCAGCCTAAGCAGGGAAGCCCAGGATTCCCCCTTTCCAGCTCCTCCCGGCAGATCAGGAGGCATTCCCAGGCCAGTTGAACATATGTCCTGGGTCGTCTCTGAGGCCTCCTACTGGTCAGACATGCCCTGAACCTCTACTTGTCTTGATGCAGAGGAGCAGCTTTTCTACTCTGTTTCTCTCCTGGATGACAGAGCTTCTCACCTTATCTCTAAGAGAGATCCCAGCCACCCTACCGGGGGAAAAAACAAATTTCAACTGCTTATACTCACTATAATATCTTTTCGGTGGTCCGATACCCCATACTTCCAGAATAGTCCTTGCACGATTCCTCGAGGAACAAGGTTGATGCCTTCTCCGAGTCCACAAACTCGAATGCATCCTCAAGGATCCTGCCATGAGTGTAGATTTGGTCCACAGTTTCACAACCAGGAAAAAACTCCACTGCCCCTCCTGAATCCAAGATTCAACTATCCGCTGGATCCTCCTCTCCAGATCCGCAATGCTCCCCACACGCTATGGTCCTCTTCTTAAAAAGGAGGACCACCACCGAGGTCTGCCAATCCACAGACACTGTTCCAGATGTCCATGCGAGGCTGCAGATCCGTGTCAACCAAGACACGCCCACAACATCGAGGGCCTCTGGGAACTCCTGTAGTCTCTAGGCACCGCTTTATCGTTGGGTTGTTATTTATAACTTATGTCAGTAAAATCAAATGGAACACTGGACAAAAAATAAATCCTAAGAAAAGTTATTAGTGTAATAACGAAAGCCCGCCCAACTGGCTTGTGGTGGCCCGTGACGGTGGCAAAAAGTTGAGTTTGGCGGCAAGAAAATTTCAAAATATTTAAAATCTTCAACGTGTCCACCAAGTGGAACCAAATGTCACAACCCACAAACGATCCACCTATTGGAATCCACTGGAATGTAATGGCGCGAGCCAAGTTGCACCAATGATGCTCGGAGTCCACTGGGCCGGCGCCAGTTGGCGGCAAAGATTATGTGATTGGGTGCCACTGCGAGCCACTATGCGCCAATCACATACTCTTTGGCACCAACTGGCACCATCTGGCACCAACTGTCGCCGGTCCAGTGGACTCTTAGCATCAGTTTTCCTGTTGTTTGATTGAATGCAATTGTTTGCAAAGTTGCCTCTGTGCTCTTGGAAAGAATCACTTGCTAACCTTGCATCTGACTTTTAATGAGCGGAGGCGATTTTGATAAAATGAGGCGTTCATGTGACAGCCAAAGCTTCACCTTGGCTGCAGACGATGAGCTTTGCAGGCCAACATGTGAAAGAAGAGCAATGAAGGCCACTCTTGTTATTACAGTTATGTCCAGCCAAGCATATAACAAGCCGCGCCCACTCATAGGCAGGCAGAGTCTGGTAGAAGCTCACGCGTTGTTGTGTGTGTGTGTGTGGGGGGGGGGGGGGGGGGGTTAGAGGTGATGCACGACTTGGACTTGTTGACTTCTGTGGCATGCACAACAACCGTGAGTCACATTCAAACCTGCAGGCAACTTTCACTTGCGTGTTTGCCGACCTTTTGCAGGAATGTAGTTTCCTATATATATCTATAAAGTATATACTATATACAGGTATAACGTGACCAAAATGATGTTGTTGCAGAGGAAAGGGAAAGGAAATTGTGAAATACTCTTCCAATCTTAAGCACAAGCTAATGTTTACTGCTCTCCACCATGCAGCGCTGCTTTGTATTCCTGACGTTGCCATGTGCTCTTATCTCTCCTTCCTGTGATAACATCTTCATTGCTTCTGTCTGTTGGCGTTGTTAAATATAAACATACAAAGGCGCGTCTCTGCTCTGATACAAAATATACAGATACAATGTTCTGTTTGCTTTACCCTGCGTTTTATTGTTGTTGACGCAGGACTTGGAGAGGTGTGACCCCATTAAGTTAGCAAACAAAGGGGATGGGAGCTTTATGTACTTTATAACGATGCCTAAACAAATGACTCGTGGCCAATTTCTACTTCAAACCATAACTATACAAGCCAGGAAATTACTTTTCCCCTTAAATTTTCATTGTTTGTATTCATGTTATCCCTATACAAATACACTACATGTTCGATTCCGGAAAATGAAAATCCACTTTCACCTTTTGACACAGAATAAAACTATAGTGAGTGAAATGTGCTCACGGAACAAACTGTGTCGATGTGGACTCCTGCTGGGTTTTCTCCCAGCATCCTTTGCAAGCTCTTTGCAGACGATTCAACACTTGAAATCAAGAAGCCACACGGGGAGGCGATGACATTTGGCTGGCTTTGACCTTTTGAGGCATTTTTTGTTGTTATCTGTTTGCTTTAAAATGTGGTTTGTGCGAGAACAAACGTCTCAAGCTTGTTGATGAGATTTAGCTCTAATTTTAGCCAAACGGTCGTTACCCGAATCACACGGCAGTAATCCTGTAGAGAGCTAATACAGTAAATCCGTGGCAGGGCAGTGGGAGTTTATTAAATGTGAATGGTTTCTTCTTGAATGTACAAAAATAGTCTTTTTGAAGACAGAAGGGGAAAATAGCATTTAAAACCTGTTTGCAGTCAAGTAGACTTGAGAGCAAACAAGACTGGAAAAGTGACGCGTTGCAGTGTGATATGTCGCTCTTGTCCCAGTCACAGCGGCAGCCATTCTGTCTCCGACATCTTGTAGCACGTCACACAGGATCACTTTTTGTCTTAGTTACGCTGTCAGCACTATCTTAATGCTGCAAAGATTCTCCCCAGGAACTGCAGAGAGTACAAAAATCACATCTCCGGGATTTATACCAACACGTATCATTGCAGAGAATCACCACGCCTCGTATTCAGACCTCAGCGGGTGATTTATACTGCGTCAAATCACAAAAAAGTCATCCCTAGGCTCTATTCATATGGAGAAGAAGCACGGTACTTTACATGATCAAGCATGTTGCCATCGGTGTGGAAGGAGCAAATCTGCAGTTTCGTTCAACTTTAGTTGCAATTTAAGTTTTCAGAGCGTTTAGAACAGTGCTCTCAAACTGGCGGCCCACGGGCCAAATGCGGCCCACTGGATGCAAGTTTGAGGCCCCCGCCTTGATATGAAAGTTTAATGTTAGTTTGATATGGATGCTGTATGGTATCATGAACCCAGAATTTTTTTATTTTGTGTAGAAAAAAAAAAATTAAGATATTTGAGAACAGTAAAAACCGGAAACAAAAGCACTGACAAAGTGTTGGGTATAGGAGAAGCAAAACCATTGAAGACAATTTTTTGTTTTTTTTTTTCTGTTTTTAATATATATATATATTTTGAAAACCTGATGCGGCCCAGCCTCACCCAGACCCTAGCTCCAGTGGCCCCCAGGTAAATTGAGTTTGAGGGCAGGGGTGTCCAAACTTTTTCCACCAAGGCCTGCATACCGAAAGGAAGGATGCAAATGTCGCTATGGTTGTGAAGCAACACATTAGCTAAGAATTTCAAGCAATGCAAGCATGCATAGAAAATATAATCAAATAGGGTATTAGTATGGATTTCATTTCATTTCTGCTGTTTTTTGCATTTTAAATATTTCAATTTTCTTCTTATAATGAATTTTTTCCCATAATATTTGGACTTCATTCCCATATTATGACTTTTTCCTCACCCAATTTTCCAAAACAATTTCATTTTGTTTTGTTTCTCATAATATTTTCTTTACTATTTAAACTCTGCCACCAAAATGTTTATTTTTCCTATAATGAAAAAAAAATATCTCTTCGTATTTTGACTTTATTCTGATAAAATGACAGCTGTTTTAATTTCTGCTTTTTTTCCCAATTATTTTAACTATCTTCTTGCAAATGTTTTTCTTGTAGTTATGACTTTATTCCCACCCACAATATTTTTACTTTATTCTCATTTTATAATTTTTTTTCTCAACCTAATTTTCCTTTATTTATTGTTTTGTTTCTTTCTGTTATTAGTTTGACTTTATTCTTGTGAAATTACTGATTTTTCCATTTTTTTGCTTGTAAAATTACATTATTGGAATGTGCCGGAGGCCAATAAACAAACAGCCGCAGGCAGCAAATGTACTTGGACACACTTTGGACACCCCTGCCTTAGGGACGGTAAACTTTTTAGAGGTTGTATTTTAACTAGGCTTAGACCTCCAGACACTGACCCCAGCAAAAGCCGCTAGATCCATCATGATCCACCTGAAAGCCGCATCACATTCACTTGTCCACGCGTTCTCAAACCACACACGTCATGAGAATAAAGTTGAAGCTTAGACACTTGAAATGATAATTATTTCTTATAATACCCAACCGATTAATCAGCTGATTATCGTCATTAAAGAATAATCAGTAATTGGCCAGGAATTGATGCTCCAATATATTTAGTTAGTTATTGGCATTTTGAAGTCTCTAATGTCAGATTCTGCACCGTGGTCAGTGGGACATGAACATGCAGTACCCTCCATCTCCACTTGAGGAGCATTTCCTGCCACTGCTTAAAGAAAGACACAGGAAGACCATGATGTGATTATTTGATGAAAGAGCCATACTTCAAGTGGGGTTCATGGTCAGAGTGGCTCTTATTGTTTTCCCTGCTGGCCATCTGAGCTGAGCTCTTGTGGGCATTGAGCGGTGGGCATGCATCAACTAAATGAAGCATTTCCGTCTTTGTCACAAATGGCTCTGCGACAGGAAGCCGCTGTGGAGTAGAGGAACTACTTTATTGCTGTTGTACTTGAGGACATTATATTGAAATGTTTCCAACATCTTTATATAAATTACAGACAATATAACGGCTACAAGACAAGAGGAGCCTTTAATTGTCCCCTTGAGGGAAATTCCAATCTACACTCTGACATGGTACACGCTATTAGAAGATGCACTCTGTGGACAAGGGTCTTGGACACACTTAATCAAATTAATCTATCAGGGCTTGGACTCTAAGCTGTGTTCATTCTTCTGTGTTTGCTTCGGGTAAAACATTCCGTTTGTGTAGATTCTCAGCTATTGAGCTCCTAAACATCACATAGACATCTCCAAGTAAATAAATGACTTCTTTTTCAACATTATTAGCCTTTAAAACTGCAGTTAGATGTGTTTTTTTTTTTTTCAAAGGTAATACATCTCATGATGAAAGCTGTTTGCAGGCAAGGGGGCAGTGCGTGCGTAAGCAGTGGTTTGTATCCATAATTCATTGGACACCATCTCTAAAAGCTGGGGTGAAAGGTCAAAGCAGTGCCTGTTGTTTTGCAAGTATTGCAACTTTCCGACTGATCTTCCTTCACATCACACCAAAGCAACCGAAACTAGGGCTGCACAGTGGTTAGCGCGCAGACCTCAGAGCTAGGAGACCAGGGTTCAATCCATCTGTGTGGAGTTTGCATGTTCTCCCAGAGCATGCGTGGGTTTTCTCCGGGTACTCCGGTTTCCTCCCACATTCCAAAAACATGCTAGGTTAATTGGCGACTCCAAATTATCCATAGGTATGAATGTGAGTGTGAATGGTTGTTTGTCTATATGTGCTCTGTGATTGGCTGGCCACCAGTCCAGGGTGTACCCCGCCTCTTGCCCGAAGACAGCTGGGATAGGCTCCAGCCTGACCCTTGTGAGGATAAGCGGTAGAAAATGAATGAATGAAACCGAAACTAAAGATTACTTGTACCTTTGCTTTGACCAGAGACATAACAATGATGATAATCAAGCTTTTTGGAACATAAGGCAATTTATTGACATTGTATTCTTCCTTTTGTGTATATTTTTCATGTGATATTCACCATCCATGAATCGATTTTCTATACCGATTATCCTCATTAAGGTTGCGGGGATATCCGACTGACTTTGAGCGAGAGGTGGGGTCCACCCTGGACCAAGGGCTAACTCGTCACCTTGGTGGCATGCAATGTATAAAGGTGACTATAGGGGTGTTATTTTGTGTCTACGGGGTTCTAATGGTAAAAATCAGACTTTAGATGCTCGAAGTACAAAAATATGAACATGGGCCTCATACGATGCCTACGTCGCGCCCTCACTTTGATTGCAAGATGGACCTACTGGGTTGCTACGGCACCTACGGCTTTCATAACTGGGAGAATCAGAGTGTACAGCAGGAAGAGCTGCCCACCGTAGCTGGGAAAAACATATTCATGATGGATAAACCGGATCAATATTGGTATCAACCGATATTCATGACCTCAAACTCTGTATCGAATCAGAAGTGAAAAGGTTATATTGGGACAGCCCGAATCTGCACTAAAAGCCTCAAATATTGACACATTTGCATCATTTAGAGCTGATAAAGACAACAAAGACCATGAAAGTGCTTCCACATCAACAATTCCATATGGAAGCTGGAATTTTAGCAGTCCTTATTTTGGAAAGGAACAAGCCAGCACCTTCTATTGCAGTGGGAAAGAAAATGGGATGACACATGACATATCAAGGCCTGCACAGTGCTGAGGCGCAATTAAAGTCGTGCAAGCATATAATCAGTTCCTCTCATACTGATGATTTATTGCACAACCGCAGCTGCTCATCCGTGCTTGAATGGCGACGGTATTAACATGCCAGCGCAACGCAACGCGGAATCCCACACGGTGGAGTCGAAAGCCATACAGTTGATGCTCGCGACAAGCGAGTGCTAATGAGGAGAATAAATGGCTGGTGAGGAGCGTGACACCGTGACATGTTTTTTATTTTCCTCACCTGAGTGTCGCGCGTCATCTCCAGGGGTGATTGTGAAAGCCGCCATTCTGGAACGTTGGAAATATCGGGGGATGATGTTTACAAGGCTGTCTCATTTCCTCTCGGATCACGATTATGATCTAGCTTGATTAGCCAAGTCTTAGCTTCACTTAGAGGAGGGAGGTCCCCTTTTAAAGCCGCAATAAGTAGCAATTATAGCTTTAATGAGTGCTGGAAAGTAATGCTACAATGGCTTTTAACTGGGAGGAAAACATCTTTTTTTGTTGCCATGGTGAAAATACTGCGATGCTCTCGGAGCAGCCTTGACACATTTGGTGTTCGCACTTGTGTTGACACAATCTTTGTCACACATGAACACGCTCTTATGTTTATTTCATAACATGGTGTTCTATGAGCTGTAATTAGTTGAGTTACTGACCATTTTTGGGGGGAATATTTTCATTCTAGACATATTTACAGGAAATGTGCTTGTGAAAATTATTCATAATTATTAGATATTATATAATATATAATATAATAAAAAAACATATATAATATAATATTATATATTATTACAAATTGTTATTTATGCATATGTAATTTATAACTTACTGTAAGGATAAAAAATAAGTAATAATAATACATATATTGGGGCTGCATGGTGAACGAGTGGTTAGTGCGCAGGCCACACAGCTAGGAAACCCGAGTTCAATTCCACCCTCGGCCATCTCTGTATGGAGTTTGCATGTTCTGTCCAAATTGTCCATAGGTATGAATGTGAGTGTGAATGGTTGTTTGTCTATATGTGCCCTGTGATTGGCTGGCCACCAGTCCAGGGTGTCCCCTGCCTCTCGCCTGAAGACAGCTGGGATAGGCTCCAGCACCCTCATGAGGATAAGAGGTAGAAAATGAATGAATGAATGAATACATTAATACAATTTTTTTGTTGTATAATTTAACTTTATGTGTATTGTGTTAAGTCAAATAAATCATCACATTTTAACATCCAATTCGACTTAAAAACAATTAAAACTGATATGGAATATCAACATTCTAAGATTGTTTAATTCTTTGTTTTTCCCCCCTTTTGATTGAACCTTGATTGTCATATCATAACTCCACATGTAAATTAACAAATGTGTTTCCTTGCCCTATAAAGGTCAATGTAGGAATATTTAGTGTGGTGCCTACTATGAAACATTTTTCTTGGTAAACACCGTCTGTGTGGCCTCTAATATTACAGCTTTGAGCTTTTTAAGGAACCACCCACAAGACTTCAACTTCTGTAATGTGCGATAACAACAGCTATGGATTAAACCATGGTATTGTTTTTTTTTTAATTTTCCAATGTTTAATTATTAATTTGTCATATCACCATTGGTGCTGTTTGCAAAAATGGAAATTGAATTCATCATTAATTCTATTCATCCTTATTCTATTTATTATGTACTCTTTTAGGCTGTGATTTAAATAATATCAATTTAAGTAAATTTGAATATTCATTGATTCATTTTCTTCCGCTTTTCCTCACGAGGGTCGTGGGTGGTGCTGGAGCCTACTCCAGCTGTCTTTGGGCGAGAGGCGGGGTACACCCCGAATGGCCGGCAGCCAATCACAGGGCACATATAGACAAACAACCATTCACACTCACATTCATACCTATGGACAATTTGGAGTTGCCAATTAACCTAGCATGTTTTTGGAATGTGGGAGGAAACCGGAGTACCCGGAGAAAACCCACGCATGCACGGGGAGAACATGCAAACTCCACACAGAGATGGCCGAGGGTGGAATTGAACCCTGGTCTCCTGTGATGTCTGTGCGCTTAACCGCTCGACCGCCGTGCGGTACTAAATTTTAATATTAATCTTTGTATTTGTTTATGTTGAGTCAGTCTTTTTTGAAAAGGATATAATACCATCTGTACAGAGAAAAGGTGGAATTAAATAAGATCGGCTTCTTCCTTCTCCGTTTTGGACGTATTGCATTGTGCAAAATTTTCACTTGTAAGCCACGTTTGAAACACGTAAAGCGTCCCATATCATACTTTCATGACATTGATTGAAATGTAGTGAATCAGGAAATTCTTCAGTTTCCTGAGAATGAACGTGGAGCATCAAGTCGGCAACACATGCAGAGTAATCTGTCCTCTTACAAATGCCTCAAAGGGGCTATTGATCTGTGTGATCAGCACCGTTGTGATCCAGCCTGTGGTCAGAGGTTTTACACGAGCAGGTGAACACTGTGAACATCAAAAGAAGCCACCCGGAGTGCGTACCAACACGCTACAACAATGTTGAGGGTAATGTCGAGCCTATCTAATTATCCGTGCAGCAGAGCAGAAGCTCAATACAGTACATGGCATGTGTTTGACCGGGCCGTGTGTTTGAACCCCACACCTAAGGGTTGAGCAGTCTTTTGAGAGTTTCCTCTGACGTTTATTGCAGGGATGTTTAGTTCAAGTTACCTCAGCTGCGTCATTAGAAATATCAGCTTTGAGCGTAGCTCTGAGTTTTACAGCGTACGCTTAACTAGCATGGGATTGCTTGTTTTTTTAAGACCTTTTTTAGACGCTGCATTGATTTTTGCTGAGGATGGTGCTTTTCATTAATCTCGCCGGGCATTCAAAGGGCGCCTGCAAAGCTTGCAGACATTGGATAAAGTCGCATTCGGCATGTTGGATCCTCTGATGTTTGATCCCAGAGGTCCTCTAATCTTTGCATCATCCTGCTTCCATCGTTAGCTTCCAGCTAAGAAGCGTTTTCAGCCCACCGTGGAGCTCCAGCCTGTTTGGACTTCGACATGTATCTGTGTGGGATGCCTGCGGGTATTTTCATGGAAGTTACTTTAATGGCTAATCAGGGTTTGGGTTTTGAAGAGCGTTCTGTGGTGTATACTGGACATTGCTCCCCCCCATGGTGTGATGTTGGTGCTCTTGACTTTGAAGAGAAGACAGAAGAAATTGACCACTTCAGCACTAATCCAACACTTGAAGTGAATGAAGGTGTGAAACAGTCCTGCGAAGTGGGGGTGGGGGTCCCCGTGTCCTTGTGCCTTGTACTATTTCTAGTAGCTGGTCAAGTCAATCCCATATAAACACTTCTAGCTGCTTATTGGTCAAGCTGTAGGTTCAAGATACAAGGCTGGACATCCGTTCATGCATCCGTTGAGGACCGCAGTCTCAATAGGGAATCTCAGATTTCCCGCTTCCTGGTCACCTCTTTCAGTTTTCAATTCCTTCTCGGGGACACTGAGGCGTCCTCAGGCCATCTGTGAGACATAATCCTTCCTGAGTCTTAGGGACCTCCTCCCGGGTTGGGCATGCCCGGATCACCTCACCTTGGATGCCTCTAGGATTCTCAGTTATCTTTTTGTGTCTGTTTCTGCCGTATGAAGTGTTGAACCGGCCACCCCAAAACAAGCTGATGCAGCAAAAAAAATCCTCTCCAAAACGTATAAAGCGTGCAGAGAGAAGTGGCCAAGGTGACAGGAGGCTTCGTGCTTAGCTTAAGGCCTCCCGTAATCTCTTGGCGCTGATCTTGGCTTCTGGGCTTCATCTACTTCCTGGATTCTCCTCTCAACTTGCCGCAAATAGCGAGGGGCAGATGGAGACAATGAACAGGAGAGGACAATGTGGCGAGCAAAACTGCGAGCCCGAATAAGAAAGAGACAGTTGGTTGTCCTGAAGACAAAAAGAGCCAAATGGTGATATGTTGCCATGAACAGATTGGGGATGAATAGTAGCATGACAGTAGGAAACAAAACCGAGGCAACACTGCAGTGGAGAGATAAGGCTCCTTGTGTGAAGGTATGAGCATAACAAGAAGATGCTCTTTCTCACACTGAACAGGCTTTTCTCGCTTCATTTTTTTTTCTTTATTTATTTGTGAGCAAGGTGGCTAAAAATACCGGCGAGTCGCCGTAATTCTCAGCTTTAGAAAACACCGATCGCCCATCAGCGAGTAAGACATCCAAAGAGTCGCGGCAGCTCCATGCAAATGCTATCCCGTCCCACAAGGGGGAAATGTGTTTTGCTAAATTGCTGGCGGAGCTGCAGGTCGATGTGTGCTAATTATTTATTTATTTAATTTTGCATCTTGCACATCCTGTTGATGTTTAAATTATAAATGAATCTGCCAGATGAAAACACACAATAACTATACAAATAAGCAATGTTCCATCCCGTTGGCCACGTTTATGGCATCACGTCTCCCGCATTTGCATTTGGCGATGAAATTCTCTAAATTCATTACTATTTAATATGTTTACATTGCTCATAGATCTAGTTTCCCGGAGCTCTTGGGGAATGAACATGCATCGTAAGTGAGCGCTGTTTCTCCACCAGAAGGAGATGCCATCAACCAGCCGCTCGGCTCTTTGGGAGTTTTACTGGAGAGAAGCCGTCGTCGCAGTAATAGTGGAAGTGGTAGCCATGAGGGAGATGGGAGTATAAAAGGGTGGAATGGAGCCTTTTGGATGACATGTTTTATTGATTCACGTGTGCGCGGCAGGAGCATTAAGAGCGTGCGTGCATGGCAGCGCTGCCTTCCGCCACCGAGAGGACGTCACTAGCTTCACTTGGGTCAGTGAACACGTCGGGCTCGGCAGTCATAACTTTGGCAGGCACGATAGTGTGAATGTGACACCCTTCTTGTATTACAAGACATGGTAACAGTGTTTTTGGAATGAGCACATGGAGTACACACACGTGTGACCACGCCTAAATTTGCTTTATGAGATCCCTACTGTATAATCGGAATAATTTGGGATATTGATTGATATGAATAATTAATAAGTCGCATAACCTATTATCTTGGGTCAGATATTCTTTTAAAACTAGTTGACTTTGTCAATTCCAAGAGCCCTTGACTGATAGGGGCCCTCAAAATAAATAAATAAATAATTGGTATCTGGTTTAACTTATCTGCATGACACTTTGGTCCTGGCAATGTGTTTGTTTGTTTTTTTTTTCCATGTGGCGGCAGCCCTGCGTACAGTAGAACCTATATGCTCAACTCAAACCAAAACGTACTCTAACCAAAAAAATGTTCCCATAAGAAATAAGAACACCTTTTGATAGTTTTACGATTCTAGTTTTTACACATACAAAAACATTTGAAATGCATACAAATGATGAAGGGTTCCGGAAGAGATAAGTGACTTTAGCCTTGATTGAATTGACTTAATTGTTGATAAACACAGCTAAGAGGCAGCAAGATCCACACAGACATCACGTTTGTTTTTGTTTTTTTCATTTCAGTCGTGCTTCTGGCCTTCTTTGTCAAAATGCTAGCACTTAACTTTCTCCAGAAACTTAATTTACACAGCCGTGATCAATAAAAGCAGCGACTTGTGGTGAAACTGTATTAGCTAGCAAAGAACTACAGAGTCAACTGCTGATGACATCATAGACAGCTGGGCTACAATGACTTCCAGTTCCGGTTTCCATTCTAAAAGCAGGTTGCAAGAACGTCTTGTGATAAAACTACGTTAGGGACACATTGGGATGCACGCAGTGTATTCATCATCTGATAAGATGTTGTATGCTAACCGGGAAAGGTACAAAGTACACGAACCAAGGCAAAAACTGTACATATATTTTGACGTAAACCAAAATATAGGTTATAATCAGGTATACACTAACCAAGGTTTCACTGTAAAAAAAAAAAAAAAAAAAAAAAGATTTGATTTTGCCGTTGCGCATCGCACCACACAGGAACATGTTTTATCCAATATATATAGTATATGATATATGAGTATATGAGTATATACTAGTATATAGTATATGATCATAGTATATGACCCAATTCCCAATTGGTGGATGAAAATGTTGACTGGTCAATCACATAACAATGGCGTAACCTTGAGCCAATTGAGTCGTCTTGGTAGAATATGATTCAAAATCGATGGACTTGTTTTTCTGACATGTTGGACTTGAATTTTTGCCTCTCATTCAAGGTTCGCCACAGTGAGGCAATCACTTGAATGGTTTTGTCTTAGTAGCAACCCTCATGACTTGTTAGGTATGTACTGTTAGGCATAATCTAGTCTCAGCTTTAACAATCCGTCTTATTCCTTGTCCATATTGGGTTACCAATAATAATTTCATTCGATGATGCAATTCAAAGCGCAAAATGTGTTTACATGTGTTACTTCCAGAAGATTCCTTTTGGATTCCTGCATCCGATCTAATGACTTTAGAAGCCTCCCCGCCTCCGCTCACATGTTACCATGCAAAATCTGACCTGAAACTGCGTTTGTCAGGTTGTTAGTGTGCTTTATTCATGAGTTACGAGGAGTTGGGGTTGGTTTTTTTTTTTTTATGCTGATTATGCAAAACACACACTCGTGTCGGCAGGAAGTGTTGTGTGTGTGTGTGGGAGGGTGTCAAGTGAGTTACAAAGCCTAATTAAGGTTGTGTATCACTGCAAATGAAGTCAGTGTTCTCCACCTGTCTTCATATGCTACATTATGTCTTTATTTTGGCTATTACGGTAAAAATATAGGTCTCCCATTATTTTTGGTCTGTATTTAGACTGTTTCAGGCCATTCAAACTATATTTTCGGATAACCAATATGTAAAGGCAATGAGAGGTAGAACACAACCTTGCATGAAATTTCCAGGTCAAATAATACGATGGTGGACTATGCTCATTGATCTTTGTGGCTTAATAAAACTGCATGGTCCTGTGAGAAGAAGAGGAAGATGTGGTTATGTGTGTCTGGGAGAATTGTCTCCACTGGAGTAAGGACACAAGTTTGAGGAAGGCATTAATGAATAAAAGATGCTTGCTCAGCAGCATTAACCAGAAAGGAGGAAGACGGGACCTAACTTTAAAAGCACAGCACTCTCATAATGCATGCTCCATCACTCATTAGAACACTATTGACTCGCGAACCGCATCCTCTGGAATTACACCCATTCGGAAGAAGAATCTAACAATAATGGCTCATTATTTCTTCCCTTTGTCTCACACTGTGATCGTTTTCACTCGTCACGTTCTCTCAAGCAGCCACGCCTTGTGAATTACCTCCAAATGTCCTTGCTGCCCTCAAAGCCCGTTTTAGCGACTAATTTGTGACTTTTTTGTACTTAAAAAAAGGAAAAATCACTCAAATAAACAAACATGGTCGGTGTGCAATAATGAAGTGCTGGATAAGCGGTATAAAAAAATGGATGGATGGATGGTAGAATCAAGTTAGAGCATGATTAACATTCATTTCCATTATATTTGATCTGTTTTACCTCACATTTTTCTAGGTGATAACCTTCTCTGATCATAATCACTGTGGTTGTAAGATTGTATAAGAGGGGAGGAGGCTTCCACATAGCCACCACGGGCAGAATGGGACCTACGACCTCCAACATTTCAAACCACTGTGCTTGCACCCCATTACGACTGATAACGACCATTTAATGGGCTGATAAAATAAGATCTGCTGGTGGCGAAGACATTCCTGGGTGTGAATTCTCGGGCTGCGGCGCTCTCCAAGCCCGGGGTGTTGCTTTCTCATCAGCTTCCTGGCAGGGAACATCCATTTCCCCCGCAACCCTTTTCACTGCTACGACCTTCACATCTGTCAGGGCCTCCTCGAGTCACTTTCACGTCTCGTGCACTGCTATATCACGGCACTCGTGGACGTTGCAGGTAGCCTCTGCCGCAATCTCTGTGACAAAGAAGCTCAATTATGTTTATATCACATTGTTGGGAGCTATGCAGGTCAGTCATAGCAAGACTACATCTGACAAAAGAGTATCAACAGCGCCGTAGAGAGATTAGCACTGATGTATAGTCTGAAGGTACTTCCATTTTCGGTGGGAGTGACCGGGATGGAAAGGATTAGAAACAAACAGATCAGAGAAACAGCCCACGCTTGACATCTGGGAGACAAGGTCATAGAGGTCAGATTGAGATGGTTTGGCCATATTAAACGGAGGGATGGTGATGATATTGGTAGAAGAATGATGGCGATGAGGTTGCCAGGGAGGAGAAGAATAAGACCAAAGAGGAGTTTGGAGATTGGAGTGGCTGAGGAAGATGAAAAGAGAACGCGTGATGCACTATGGCGACCATTTATAGGACAAGCCTAAACTAAACAAAATTTAATTGTGCTTTACTATCATGTATTTATTCATTATCATTATTTATTATTAGATCAAATGGCGTGTACATCTGACAAGAGTATCAACAGCACCGTAGTGAGATTAGCGCTGATGTATAGTCTGTAGATGGCCACTCTGACCAACAAACAGGACACAGAGCTGGAAGTGGCAGAGCTGAAGGTACTTCCATTTCCGGTGGGAGTGACCGGGATGGAAAGGATTAGAAACAAACAGATCAAAGAATCAGCCCATGCTTGACATCTGGGAGACAAGGTCATAGAGGTCAGATTGAGATGGTTTGGCCATGTTATACGAAGGGATGGTGATGATATTGGTCGAAGAATGATGGCGATGAGGCTGCCAGGGAGGAGAAGAATAAGACCAAAGTGGAGGTTGGAGTGTCTGAAGAAGATGGAAAGAGAACGTGTGATGCACTATGGCGACCATTTATAGGACAAGCCTAAACTAAACAAAATGTAATTATGCTTTACTATCATGTATTTATTCATTATCATTATTTATTTATTATTAGAGCAAATGACGTGTACATCTGACAAACGAGTATCAACAGCGCTGTAGTGAGATTAGCGCTGATGTATAGTCTGTAGACGACCGCTCTGACCAACAAACAGGACGCAGAGCTGGAAGTGGCATGGCTGAAGGTACTTCCATTTCCAGTGGGAGTGACCGGGATGGAAAGGATTAGAAACAAACAAATCAGAAAAACATGCTTAGACGTCTGGGAGACAAGGTCATTGAGGTCAGATTGAGATGGTTTGGCCATATTAGACGAGTTTGGAGGTTGGAGTGGCTGAGGAAGATGGAAAGAGAACGCGTGATGCGCTATGGCGACCATTTATAGGACAAGCTTAAACTAAACAAAGTTTCATTATGCTTTACTATCATGTATTTATTCATTATCATTATTATTAGAGCAAATGACGTGTTTTCTACAAGAAAGGCGAATGCGGAAGTCACGGCTCCCGCTAATGCTTGAAAACCCTCTTCTCCCATTAGTCTCCTGTTTGGGAACACTTGGCCTTCCCAATAAAGTACATAATGGGTTTGTGTGCACTTTCTGCACACAATGCAAATTAATTCTTGTTTGCCCAAAAGGCTCATTATGTACACATTTCTCCCCCAAAGACTGAATGGACCGGAGAGGTCACAAGATTAATGAAACACTCACTGATATCTTTAATTGCTTCTCAGTGTCAAATGAATTGTTGTGCTCCTCTGAATTGGTTTTTGTTTTGCCATTGTGAACTATCCCACAGCTTCTTTTTTTTAATATTTTATCGTATTTACCCGTCGTTTGCGCTAAAGTTGCACAAATCTCATTAAAGTGAAAGAGCGGCACAAAAGCAGTCATTTACAGTGTGTCTGTAGCAACACGTCGTTATTTTCATTAGACTGTACGCCCGGATGGCTGCAGATCTTCCAGGCGTTGTTATTGCAATGTCACTATATTAGCATTTCAATTCAGCCTTCCCGCAGACATTAACTTGGTTAATATATAAGCTCAATGATTTTCTATCACGCTGCGTCCACCGGAGAGACACTTCTACGCAAATATTCCACTTTCTTTATTTCTTGCTCCATTTGCTAGCACCTCAATCAGGAAGTAATTGTGCTGCGGACCGCTGAGGCAGAAAGCAAACACTTGGTTTTTCAGCTTCTACATGTGGCTAGCTGGAGAACTTCGGTAAATTATTCACATTCACAAATGATTTTTTTTGTGCTTTTGTGATTCATTAAATGGTAATAACTGAATTCATGAGGTTTTATTCCTTCCATACCAGAAACATCCACCCATCCATCCATTCGATGTGGCGTTTAATCCTCATTAGGGAACTTTGGGGTACACCCTGGACTTGTCACGAGCCAATCACAGGGCACATATAGACAAACAACCATTCAGATTCATACCAATGGACACTCCAATAAACCTAACATGTGTTTGGAATGTGGGAGGATGCTAGAGTACCTGGAAAAAACGTACACACGCAAGCAGAACATGCAAACTCCACACAGTTGGAGATTCAAACGCAGATCTTCCATTTACTTCATAAGAGCCTGCAATAATAGCCTGTTGTTTTGGCAGTCAAATCTAATGCTGGGGCGGCACGGCGGTCGAGTGGTTAGCGCGCAGACCTCACATCTAGGAGGACCAGGGTTCCGATTCCACCCTCGGCCATCTCTGTGTGGAGTTTGCATGTTCTCCCCGTGCATGCGTGGGTTTTCTCCGGGTACTCCTGTTTCCTGTAGAAAATGAATGAATTAAATCTGATGCTTGTGTACATTAAAAATGCTGACACCCAGTGACCTATATAGAAGACTACATATCATCACGTATTTGAATGCGTCTTCTGAATAGTGTTTTTTTTTTTTTTTTTGTCCTTCTGTCACAAAAACCCGTACTTGTGCTTATGTTTAAAGTGGCCTATAGTTGTCAGACAGTAAAAGCTGAGCCATTTTTATTCCATTTCTCTTCATGGTTCCACTGGGTTGAGTCTTAAGAATTGGTGAGGTGTACTGAACTGGAAATTCCACCACTGTTCCCTTAATAAATATGCTGTCTTGTACCAGCTCAGTTTCCAGCATGAGGCTGCACACCTCTCTCCAGAAGCGTCTCACACTCCTCTCTGCTGTGATTTAAAAAAAAAAAATCTCACTTTAATCACACATTCACTGTTTGTGCTCTAAAAAAATCCTTTTTAGTGTGGCCTACATATTGTCTTTTTTCAACTTCCCAAAAACTGCGCGCTGCAAAGCTCCCAGTGGGGAATGTGACGCTGTTTACAAGACTGCTCCAGATATTTTATTGAAGCACTATTATTGCAATCAGGCTTTGTCCCCATGTTGGAGCATCGGCACCTATTTCCATGCAAGAATAGAACCAGTCCAGCTGCCCCTGCATCGGCTTTAGTGCCAACATGAGCTATGGACTCTCTTATGGTGTTGAGCTCATTTAAGTAAGTCGTAAAGAAACCCCTTAATTGTTTGGAATTTTGCCCCACCCCCCAAAAAATGACCTTTGACTGCAGATGAGATCCTATCCTTTGTGTTACATTCACCTTTCGGTCGGGTCTGGAACCAATTAACTGCAGTAAACAAGGGATGACTGTACGCTTTCTAAATGACAGTCATTGAATGACCTACAAAAAAATGGATGAAAGGTTTTCCCGCCCGGAGGTGCATTACATGTTTCACGGCTTTGCCATTTTCTCGCTCGCTGTCAAACAGTCTGTAAACGACATTGAAATAACTGCGCAGCATTGCACAAAAAGTGTGTATCTGCGCCTCTGCATTGTGTCGTTACGCTCAGACGACGAGGTCGTTTGATGTTTGCGCCTGCGAGGCTCCGCCATTCTGATCAAACTGTGTCGTATTGTCTCGTCGCTAAATGTTTGGCGCGATGAAGACAATAGACATGTGAACGGAGTCTCGCCTGCTTCCAAAGCCAACGGCGCTTTGAGTGTCCCGTGAGGGCTGCGGGCGCTCGCTCGCACGGCAACACACAGCCTTTCAGGCCCGTCAATTATTGAGGCTGCCGTTCGCCTTCAGGGACCTCAGGAGAAATCAGCATGATGAATGCAATCAGAAGGCAGTGGGAAAAAATACAGGCATGAATGGCAATTTTTCACTGTGCTATTTCTGCATTTGACTTTTGGGGATAAAAAGTGATTTGAATGGAACTTATAGAAAACTGTCCCTGTCCCTGAATGCATCGGTCCACAATGGAGCCCCATTTTGGAGGACTCCATTTTATTATGAATTAGCATGAATGATTCAGCAGCGATAACTAGTTCAACACACAGTGAAACAAGAGCAGTGTTTTTGTCTCTCATTGAACTTTTATAAGCCGGCTAACGGATGAGACTTTGATGCACCGCATAGATTCTGCCGAGACACGAAATAACCCTGCAGAGTCAAGTTTTTGGGATAGCCCCTCAGTGGCTTCCCTACGCTGGAGCTGCAATTCACAAAAAGTAGCATCGTTTAAAGTTTGCAAACATTGTGTGATGAAGAGGAAGTGCCAAATTCCAAGGTTAGTTAGATTAGAATGTGGACTCTTTAAGTTTCAAGGTTCTTTAAATCACATTAGAGACCACATGAAGTCTCAAGGGAACTTTGCACTTAATCATGGACTGAATTCACCTTTATTGTGACATAAATAAATAATAATAACACATTTTGGCCATTATTGTTGGGAACTAGTTGTTTACCTTGATGTGATCTGTTCTTTCCCTGAAGGATTACAGTAGTTGGACTTTTGGCCAATGAAAAGCTTAAAGGACTAATCGGCATCCTCTATTGTGATGGGGCGTGGCTTAGATGAGTTAGCGATGGCGCCTTATTGTACTACGACCAGCCATCGCTCATTCATAACGATATAGGATTCAATGTTAAAATATGGAATCCATTCATTTTATGTACCGCTTATCCTCACAAGAGTCGCAGGCATGCTGGAGCCTATCCCAGCCGTCTTCGGGTGAGAGGCAAGGTACACCCTGGACTGGTCGCCAGCCAATCACAGGGCACATATCGACAGTACTTTTTGTAATTCAAGCATAGAAAACCTCAAAGCTTTTTACTTCTCACTTAAATAAAACACTTCTCACTTCTGCACAAACTTTTTTCACTCGACCATGCCGGATATGCCATGCTTGACTTCATGCAGTGTTAAAGTAATATAATTTAAGCCGGTGTCTCAATGTTTTGTGTCATTACTGCCACCTGGTGACCAGAATACTCCATAACACTTGTATTTCATTATGTTTTGACGAGGACTGTCAAAATGACTCACGCATCCTGTTTGAGGAAGCAGCAGTCACCAGGGAGCAACGAGCGAGAGCAAATATTGAGCAGATATTGACACACAAAGGGGTATTTTGATTGGTAAAAAAATAATAATAATAATCGTAGTACACTTGCCATAGACAATCGAGAAGGTACTGAAGTACTGCTGGTATTTTTTTTTACTGTCATTTATACAGTAGTACCTTGGCATACTAGTGTATGAGCTGCTAGTTAATTGCAGAGGTAAAGTACCTTCGATACATCTATCTTCTGCAGCGTATGAGAATGTCAGAAGGTGCGTTCAAGCAGACTGGGACATTTCGCTGCTGTAATTAAACATTGAAAAACTGGGGGATTTCGCTCTTTTGCTCGGTGTGTCGCATCGCTTAGCTATTCCTCTTCCTCCAGTGGTAATGATACTTGCTTGCTGGCTTGTTATTTTTGGTGGTATTTAGTTTTATTTAATTTATATTATTTTATTAATTTTCATTTATTCATTTATAAAGACGCGATATTACATCAACACATATGGTAGCTCTCAAATTGTTACTATTTGTTGTTTTTTATCTTTTTGGCATTTTTTTTCCCAAAACAGTGGTTGATGTTGTCTGCACATGATGGATTGGTTATGCATTTGACTTTATTAATCTCATGGAAAAACAGGAAGAACTGTTTGTTGTTTTCCATTTCCAGTAAAAGAGGTAAAAATATGCCTATATTAAAAAAATAGTAAAATAAACTGGCAACTGGGCTTTTTCATTTTTGTATTCGATCTAATTGGATTGGTTACCTAATGTTGGCAGCGGTAGACGTGTGGTAGAACAATACCGTTTGAATAATCACGTAAATAAATGACCACATTTCTCACAGCAGGGTTTGTTGGTAATAAAACGTGACAACGTGCAAGCACGCCTTCCTTTTAATGAGAACACCAGCCGACATCATAAACTCACATTATGCCCCGGACACCGGGAATTAATGAAGACACACAACCTAAGCACCTTTCACCTTATATATCGGGTCGGTGTTACGGCTTGTTTGACTATAATCCAGACGCATCAGGCCCCTCCCCCACATGCCAGCAGTGCCATACATTTGAGTGGAATTGGCTATGGGCTGCTTTAAAATAGGACCCAGGGTGTGTGGGCGTGGAGGCATGTATAGCAGGATGGAGCTGTGGGTTAATTTAGCTGTTCTCAGCAGGTTGTCTTTAGGGAGCTGCTAATGTGGGCGGTGTGTGTGTGTGTGGATCCACTTTGCCACCGTGTTTCCTTTTCTAGCCAGCATCCTCACTGCTGACCTTGGCATCCTTAATTTCTCCCAATAGTGTCCCTCACCTTCTTTTTCCTCTCCCTGCAAAGGGAGATGCTAACGTCTCCTGCTCGCTCCTCCTTTTTGAAGGAGATCCAGGTGCCCATGTTTTTCAGAGAAGGCCTACAATAATCCCTTTCCACTTTTCACTTGGATTTTCGCAGCATCACTTCATAACCGATTAGAAAAAAAATTATTTATGAGTTAATAAAACGTGCTATTTTCAGGTTGAATATAACCTATTAGTAGTAAATAATAGCATATTTTAACTAAAATACAAATATAAGATATGCAGAAGACGTTGTGATGACATGTACTATTCCAAACTGGCCACTAGGTGTCAGTAATGTTACTGTGATGATCTGTGATACACAACCTTCAGTATTGATCGACAAAAGGCTTTCATTACTATTAATATTACTTATTACTATTATTATTATTATTATTACAGGGGCTACACGGCAGTCGAGTGGTTAGCACGCAGACCTCACAGCTAGGAGACCAGGGTTCAATTCTACTCTCTGTGTGGAGTTTGCATGTTCTCCCTGTGCATGCGTGGGTTTTCTCCGGGTACTCCGGTTTCCTCCCACATTCCAAAAACATGCTCGGTTAATTGGCCACTCCAAATTGTCCATAGGTATGAATGTGAGTGTGAATGGTTGTTTGTCTATATGTGCCCTGTGATTGGCTGGCCACCAGTCCAGGGTGTACCCCGCCTCTCGCCTGAAGACAGCTGGGATAGGCTCCAGCACGCCCAGCATGAATGAATGAATGAATGAATGAGTAATGTCAGTGCAAAGGTGACTATAGGGGTGTTATTTCATGTCTAGAGGGCTCTAGTTATTAAAAAAATGTATACAAGTTATAAAAAGCTCAACTCTATGAAGAAATTTCATTTATAAATAATTAATTAATTAATGAGTGATTTTTCTATCACGCCCCCCTCCCCCACCCCCGCCTCCACTACACTGTGGGGGACCCGCCTCTCTATTTTGAGAAGAAAAGAGTACTGACAAAAAGCTAAATATTAAACTATGTACAGGAAGACAACAGGCCGCCATTCATTGATATTTCTATTGATGCCGTTTCAGCTACTAGGGGGTTCCTTTGCATGGTATTTGGGCATTGCTATGGTATGCTGTGATGCATTAACCAGTGTTTTATCGCAGCTTGCAGCCAGGCGGGTGATTAATTCTGCTCTTTCATAAACAAGACATACATTTCTATAACGCGGTGCCGTCTCTCAAGCGAGGATCAATGATGTTCATTCATGTTGTCATGTGACATGACATGGCGCACAGTGAGAGGCTGATGCAGGCTTCCTGTACGCTGACACACAAAGCGTTGATATTGCATGTGCTGATGGAAATGTCTCTTTTTTTTGTGTTTCAGATTCCATCTGTTTGGGCAGCCATATTCACATCGCTGCTTCTCCACCACGAAGGTAAGTGTATAGTTGAATAAAACGTGTTCTCTGCAGGGGTAACAGCGTGCATCATTGGTTAGAGATTTTGGTAACCGCTTGCAGGCCGTGACTATTGGCGCTGAATAGACTCAGAGGTCAAGGAGCAGGTGCTTGAAAAAGAGGCTATGGAGTGAAGATAGTGGAGATAGTATACTATAGTTAGTCTATTTTTCATCTACGAGGAGAGTAGCATGGTGCTGGCACACGCACATACCCTGATTCCCTGTGAAAGATGGCTCTTATGTATTTAAATGCACCTGCAGGTACGCCGACGATGGCGGCTCACTCTGTGGGTGGCTCTTCAAAATAGGCCAACAGAACACGCTGTTCTTCTCACATTCATCTTATTTGAATCTGCCCACAGTCGCTGCAGATTAGAGCGCCGCTCGCAAGTCAGGCTTTTAAAGAGATGCGGGATAAAGAATTAATGAATGTTAGACTTTTGGCTTGCCAGCGTTACTGTACGTGACTCCACACTGCTGCCATAATAATCACAACATCTCCTTGATGATGATGCACGGATTAGCATCTTTAATGCTGCTGTTCTTATACACAAGTACATTAAGTCATATGTTTGTGAAATGCATTATGTATGCTGGTGGCCATTGGCTGGTGGAAGGGTATTAATATTGATATGAGGGGTGTTTAGTCTTGGTAATTTATGGCTTTGAGTTTGTTGTTATTGTTGCTGCAGAAAATGCTTTAATGAAGCCACGGATTCACCAAAAACCTTTGAAATTAAATATGCAATCAAACTGAAATGCTAACTGCTTTTGACCCAAATGCTTAAATAGTCAAATAATATTCCGAGCAAAAAATATTACATTTGTAAATCTGTGTATAAAAATGTTATTTGCATCTTGTTTGCAGATTATTCAGAACATAACTTACATTGAAAAGGGAATATTATCAATTTCAAATTAGCTTCAATGAAAAGGTAGCCAATATTGCACTTATTTTCTATGATATGATATGCCATACAACCGCACGGTGGACGAGTGGTTAGCCACACAGCACGGAGACCTGAGTTCAATTCCACTCTTGGCCATCTCTGTGTGGAGTTTGCATGTTCTCCAGGTACTCCGGTTTCCTCCCACATTCCAAAAACATGCTAGGTTAATTGGCCACTCCAAATTGTCCATAGGTATGAATGTGAGTGTGAATGGTTGTTTGTCTATATGTGCCCTGTGATTGGCTGGCCACCAGTCCAGGGTGTACCCCGCCTCTCGACTGAAGACAGCTGGGATAGGCTCCAGCACCCTTGTGAGGATAAGTGGTAGAAAATGAATGAATGAATGAATGAATAGTAATAATAAATGTTTATGAATAAAATTACTTTAAGCATAAATTGTAATATCAAGAGAAAAGTATTTTGTCAACGTGCCAACAAAAGGCAAACATTTCCCAACAAATAAAGATTTTAGTCCAATAAAGTGGTGACATTTAAACAAAAATCTTGTAGTTTTGCCAGACTGATGGTGTAATATTTTGAGTGAGACAACTGACATTTTACAAAAATAAAGTTGGAATATTATGAAAAAAAATTATCCCCAAATAAGCTAAATAATATGTAAAAATGTTATATAATAATATTATTATTATTACACAAGATCTTTTTATGTTTTACAAAATTTTGTTGTTTGTCTATATGTGCCCTGTGATTGGCTGGTGACCAGTCCAGGGTATATCCCGCCTCTGGGATAGGCTCCAGCATCCCTTGCGACCCTCGTGAGGATAAGCGGTAGAAAATGAATGAATGTATTATATCACACATATATACATATTTACATATACACACATAAACATATTTTTTAAATGTTATATTTCACAGCACTATATGTTCCTCAGCCTCCATAGGTCTGATGACGCCGCCTTCAGCTCAGTGCTTGGCCCGATAATTGGGTCCTGGGGACACAATTCCAGAACCTTTTTAGCCATGTCCCTTTCTTGTCATCATACCTCATATAAACCGACTACCGGGCTCTTGAAGAGAACCCATTCTGTTCCGGTGCAGCCGGTTATCTGAACCGCAATGTTAATTATCACTTTCTGCGGTTATAGAACACGTGCCAGAGGTGTTTGATACATTTTTTAGCAGTGACAGCCAATGGAATCAATCAAAAAAAAAAAGATGGTGGATATGCTGCCTGGGGTTTATGAGCAGCTTGTAAAAGCTGATGGCTGTGGGGAGAACGCCCAGAAAGGGTGCAGCACCAGCCTGCACTTCCTGATGCAAGGATGACTTGGATGACTGTAAAAAGAAAAAAAAAAGTAACTCATTTCTACAATAAATTCTCCAGCCTTCTAAGACATCTCATATGGCAAAGAGGACAGAAACACAACACTCTTGCACTTTTACAAGACATAACACTTTTGCTGCCTTTGTGCTGTCAACACACTCAGGTGGAATGAATTTGAGGGAAAAACAGCAGCGTAAACAAGAGCATGAGCATCTTCTCTTCAAGGTTTTCCAGAAAAGTCACCCCCACCTCCACAGCAGACAGTCAGAAAGAATACTGGGGTTATTTGGTAGTTTATACATGTCTCACATCACAATTATGTAGTGATGGAGATTTTTTTAAACATATTCAGGGCTCTACATTAAAAACAAAAGTTAAAACAAAAATCCTTAAGGTGAGAACTACTTGCCCGAACTTGCCCCATGTAAAATGAAATGAAAATGTTTAATATATTTAGCATCAATATATGCTGATAATTCATCAGATAATAGTACTGGCGCATTGTATTTGGAGGAATGTCTGAAAAATTGTGGAGATGTATGTTAACATGGCATTCCATACTACCTTACACATGGTAGTCGTAGTAAGCAGTGATATTTATAAGTTGTGCACCACATTGAAACATTATTGAATAGACACATTTGTGTACTAGTAAAGT